>NC_005827.1:0-14117 GCF_000002075.1 Aplysia californica | reverse complement strand
CTTAGAGAAAAACTTAGAGAAAGACAATATAACCAACCCCAGCCAAGTTCAAAAAAGCTAAAGGCAGGATTCAAGAAATATTCCTTTTAAAAGAAACTTTTTCCGAATTTAAATAAAAAGAATACAAGAATTTTAAGTAGAAGATCAAGCTAATGAAAGTTCCAAGGATCGGTAAAATAAGAAATTTAATTCTAATTGCACAACATAACCTGGACTTGATAATTATTCACTTACCTCTAAATATAACGAAAGGAGGTAAACCTCTCAAAGAAAGAATACTTATAGAAGATAATAGGTTATTTCCCTCTCACAAAAAAGATGCTGTAAAAACCAAAACCAGACAATATAAAATAAAATACAACCACAAACTTCCACATACGGCTCCTACGGAAGCTCATCCAGTGTGGGCAACTGAGGAAGCACCAATCATAGGACGAAGAGAAGTTTGATTATTACCAATTAAACCTCCAACTAAGGCCCTTATTCCTCCTAGCAGGAGAACAAGCTCTTGCAACAAATAATTACTAGAACTGACTAGACTCACAGTAAGGGCAAAAGGGGGAATTTTCTGCCATGTTAATATAAGAACGCAAGGAATTCATTCTAATCCAGCCACAATTGAAGGAACCCAAAAATGACCTGGAAAAAGGCCTAATTTAATTCTTAATCTAAACAGAAATAGTACCCTAAAAACTAATCTATCAACTACATCAAAATATATTACCACCCCCCTTATAAACAATAAAGCTCTTCCCAAAGCTTGGATACAGAAGTATTTCAGGCCGGCTTCTTTATTTAAAGATATATATTTAGAACCTAAGAACAATAAAGGAACTAACCCTAAAAAACTGATTTCAATTCCAGCTCAAACCAAAAATCAATTGGAAGAGGATAAACTTACAATAGGGCCGAAGGCCATAACGAAAAAAAACAATACATTTGCAGACGACACTAAAGCAACGGATTTGTTCCATAATTATCAACATCAATGATATCCGTTCTACCGGCGGTTGCTTTTCTTTCTAAGAGAAAACTCTCAGTCTTCTCCCACTCATAATTTCCTTTTATGCAACTTCATCCTTTTCACTTGGTCGAATACAGACCTTGACCATTACTTAATTCTTTTGGAATCTTATGTATACCAGTAGGATTAGTTTACTACATTCGAGGGGGAAGAATAACTCTTCTCTTACTTGGGTTAGTAGCTGTAGCTATTATTTCTTTCCTTTGATGACGAGATGTTACTCGAGAATCTACACTACAAGGACTTCACAGTTCATATGTAGTTAAAGGACTAAAAGTAGGAGTTTTCCTATTTATTGTCTCAGAAGTTTGTTTCTTTTTCGCCTTTTTTTGAGCATATTTTCATAGAAGGTTAGCTCCATCAGTAGAGATTGGATCTACATGACCTCCTGTTGGAATTGCCACTTTGGAGACATTCCAAGTTCCGCTTCTTAATACCTCAGTATTACTTTTATCAGGTGTTAGAATTACTTGAGCCCATCATAGAATTGAAGAAGGTGATCACAAAAATGCTATGCAAGGATTAGGATTAACCCTAGCCCTAGGATTTTATTTTGTGTTTCTACAATACGGGGAATATATAGAGACATCATTCTCTATCGCAGATAGTGTATATGGTTCAACTTTCTTTATTGCTACAGGATTCCACGGACTCCATGTAATTGTAGGGGCTACTTTCCTTACAGTTTGTTTCATGCGATTAATCTTAATACATTTTGATAAAAAACATCATGTAGGATTCTTAGCTGCTGCCTGATACTGACACTTTGTAGATGTCGTTTGATTATTTCTTTATGTAAGAATTTACTGATGAGGATCTTTCCCGGATAGCTTATGTAAAGCTTTGATTTTGTAATTCAAAGAAGGGTTTCTTCCCCTCCTGGATATAGGACCTATAAGATAAATAATGTTCCTTTAAATAGTAATAATAATGGCATCAAATGTAAAAATAGAGAAAGCTTCTCGAAACTTTTAAGTTCTGTTCCACCAGTCAAATAATTTGAGTGAAATCCATGGTTAATACTTCTATATAAATATATATTATAACTAGCTCTAAAAAATACCATTAGACCTATAACCACTGCTAATAAATAACTATAATTTCAAAGAACGGAGGAAACTAGAAGCTCTCCTACTAAATTTAGCGTAGGAGGAGCCGCTATATTAATACAACAAAACACAAATCACGCAAAACTTAAAATGGGATATATTTGAAGTATTCCTTTCATATAAGGAATGTTACGGGTATGTCTTTTAGTATAAGAGAAATAAGCAAGACAAAAAAGAGCAGATGAAGAAGCTCCATGAGCTAACATAGTAATAAGTGCACTTGTAACACCTCAGGTCTGATCTAAAATTAAACCCGATGAAACAATACTTATATGACCAACAGAAGAATAAGCTACCAAAGCTTTTACATCTACCTGTCGAAGACACATTATCGTAGCCAAGAAACCACCTCACATGCTAAGTCTAATAATAACTAAACTCACCCTGTTTGGACTCATACAAAATCTATTATTTATTACAAAAATACCATATCCTCCTAGCTTCAGAAGAATTCCTGCCAAAATTATTGAACCAGCTAATGGAGCCTCCACATGAGCTTTTGGAAGTCAAAGATGGAAGGAATACATAGGAAGTTTTACCAGAAAAGCTCCGTAAATTACTACAGTTAAGAAAATAGGAAAAGAGAATCCTATATTTTTTAATATTAGGATTCTCATTCTACCATTTTCTACACACCATCAAATTAATACGACCAGCAACGGTAAAGAAGCACCTACAGTATACAATATCATATAACTTCCAGCTTGGAGCCGTTCAGGCTGATAACCTCATCCAATAATTAGCATCAGAGTAGGGATTAAAGAAGCCTCAAAAAAAATATAAAACAAAATAATGTTAGATATAGAAAAGGCTAAAGATAAAACACCACACAAAACTAATAAACAGATAGAATAAGAGGAGGCAACTTTTTCATAAGGCGTAGATACTAATGCTAAGAGACATAAAATACAAGACAGAAAAATTATTAAAACCGAAAAATAATTTAAAGAAAAATATATGTTTATTCTACTAGAAAAATTCTGCTGAAGTAATCTTATTCTAACTAATCTAGATAAAATAAAACAAAACCCCACAGTTCCCCAGGAAAAGTATAAGAAGAGTGAACCAAAAATAAGAGAAATCAATGTCAACAAATAGAGACGGAACAGTTATGTCCCAAGTCAAAGTTAGCAGCTTCGGCTTATTATCTCTAATAATTTTTGTACTATAAGGTTTTGAAAGCCTTGATGGGAGAAAAATTCTCCACCTGTGATCCACAGATTGCTATCTATAATAATCCTTTTCTCTTCTATTCTTTGTTCTGCTTTACTAATTATCTATTATTTGGTCAGATATATTGAGTACACTAGCCCCAGAGAAAAAATAACCTCGTTCGAGTGCGGATTTGATCCTTTAAGAAAAATGCGAGCTCCTTTTTCCACCCGTTTTTTTCTATTAGTAGTTCTATTTTTAATTTTTGATGTTGAAGTAGCTTTGTTATTTCCTATTTTAAGACTTATAATACTTAATTCTGTTAGTTTTATGTTAATAGTCGCGCTGCTTCTATTCTTAGTGATTCTTTTATTTGGAATATTTCATGAATGGAATGAAGGAGCTTTAGACTGAGTAAGTTCTTCAACGGGTCAGCTAAGCATAAGCTATTGGGCTCATAACTCAACAATGGAGTATTCCCCCGTTGAACTTTGTTCTGATACACTCTCAGTAAAATGAAACTGCGCATGGTAGGTTTTCGAACTACGATTAACCCAGCAAGAGATATTAAACAATACTAGAAATAGTAATTTAATTCTAGTTTTTATGTTCTGACTAATTAGGTGCCAGCAGTCGCGGTCATACCTATAAAACAGCTGAGATTTTTAGATAGAGGTATGCCTTAAGAAAAATTAATTAACTAGTGAAATAGTAATTATTTATTCCACCTCTTTAAGGTTTATTCCTGAAACTCCGGTATTAAACTAGGATTAGATACCCTACTATAAGGAGTGAAAACTTTAATATCTAAGCACTAAGGCTTAAAAGTGATTAAACTAAAAAGCTAAAACTTAAAGAACATGGCGGCGGAAATAAAATTTAGGGGAACTTACCAGGTAATTGACAACCCTCAAAAAAAATCACCTTTATTTAAAGTTTGTATACCGCCGTCTTGGGCCCTCTTGAGGAGGGCCCAGAATTATGTAATAAATAAGACAGGTCATGGTGCAGCCTATATAAAGGACTGTAAGGTGAGTTACAATAGTAATTTACTTCGGAATGAAAATGTAAGAATGAAAGGAAGATGGACTTAACAGTAATTACTAAAGAAATATGTTTTGAAACACAAAGATTTTCGTGCACAAATCGCCCGTCATTCTCGTTGAAAAATGAGACAAGTCGTAACACAGTAGGAGTACTGGAAAGTGCTCCTGTCTTCGTGGTGAATATAATCACATTATCTTTTCGAGATAAAGGAGGCGATTAGCCCTTAGATTGTTTTTTCAGAAGCGTTGCATTCGCCCTAAGTTTCGGCCTTAGTCTAGGACTAACTTTGTCCCTGAAATGTATGATAAGTGACCTATTCTCTTCGTTGGACTGCGGTCAATTAGGAAGTATTTCTTTTCTATTATGACTAACACCAATTATAGTAGCTTCTATGTTTTTTGTTTCATCTAGCTGAAAAGCTCAACCTTCAGGAATTTTAATACTTTTAATTGCCACTAATAGAGAAACACGAGCAAAAGCTCTTCTCCCATTACCTTTATTTTTATTTTCTTTAATGTTCTTTTTAGTAATAATAAACTTAATCGGGTTAGTTCCATTTGTTTATGGAGTAACTAGAAACTTGTGAATTACATCATCATTGGCTGTGGTAATATGAGGACTATTAATTTTAAGAGGATGAACTATAAGTCCTGTAGCTTCGGCTGCACATTTAGCACCAGCAGGAGCTCCTGCTGCTTTAGTACCTTTCCTTGTTCTAGTGGAAACTATTAGTATTATAATTCGTCCTTTAACATTAACAGTACGATTAATTGCTAATATTAGAGCAGGACATATTGTAATATCTTTAATCGCGAATTGTTTAGTAAGAGCTTCAACAACAGCTTTAGTATCTATGTTTGTTTTAAATGTAGGTTATACTTTATTCGAAGTGTTTGTTTGTTTAATTCAGGCTTATATTTTTACTTTACTAGTAAAATTATATGCTGAGGAACATCCAGATCTTTAAAAGTAGGAGCTAAGCTCTTTTTCAAGTTTGCAACTTAAGGTTTTATACTAAACTACTACTTATTTTAAGGTGTAGCCCAAATTTAAAGGCGTTTAACTGTTAATTAAAAGATGCACTCTGTTGCCTCCTTAACATATGCCACAATTAAGCCCTATAATAGGAATTATGTTTTTTGCTGTAATCTTGGCCTTTTTGTTAGTTTTAGTGATCAGTATAAAAACTAGTATACCATTACTTTCAAGGAAAGAAGGACAAAAATCACCTAATCAAAAAGTTCGATTTTTTTAATACTGCAAGGTGGCAGAATTAATGCCTGGGCTTTAAGCGCCCATTATGACTTTTTAGTCCCTTGTCATCTTTTCGGTGTTAGGCACAGGAAGATTTGAGCTTCCTAGAGGATTATTTCCAGAAGATACCCCTTTTTTTTTACACAAGTCATTTTTCACGATCTAGGACTCCACAGGTCCTCGGTTTAAAGTTTAACCTAACTCATGACATTCTAAATCTAATTTATAGTCTTTTTACTTGGAAGGTAAATGTACTGATTATACTAATTTAGATTTTACTCAGCTCCTTCAAGATAGTTAACAAAGTCTTTTAATCTTACTGCTTCTACCACAATAGGCATAAAAGAGTGATTAGCTCCACAAATTTCTGAACACTGTCCGTAATAAACCCCTGGCTTCTCAACAAACATTCTTATTGAATTTAACCGTCCAGGAACAGCATCTATTTTTACCCCCATAGAAGGTAAAGTTCAAGCATGTAGAACATCCGCAGAAGTTGTAATAACAGACGTTTCTATTTGAAACGGCACAGTAGCTCGATTATCTACTTCCAATAATCGAAAATCTCCATGATTTAAATCCCTTTCTGGAACTATATAAGAATCAAATGATAGTGATTGAGTAAATGGAATTTCATATCTTCAATATCACTGATGACCTGTCCTTTTTAACACGATCCCGGAATTAGATTGCTCATCTAATAAGTAAAGTAATCGTAATGAAGGAAGGGCTAATCATAAAAGAAGTAAAGCAGGAATAATTGTTCAAATAGTTTCTAGTCTTTGAGCTTCTAACATAGTATGAGAAGTAAACTTATTAAATGTAAGTTTAACTCCTAAAATAGCCACTAAGGAAAAAATTCCTAATAATAATACAATTGCATGGTCATGAAATAAGAATATTTCACTTTGAAGAGGGCTAGCTGCATCAATTAAATTTAATTGTCCTCACGTTCTCACTTAACAAAAGGGCGGAGCCTATACTAGCAACTTCAGTGCTATGCTTTAAATTTAAGCTATTTGTCATTTCAACCGCACAATTCCAGCGCATCTAAGGCTTGACAAGCCTTTATTTTAATTAAACTAGGTTAAAATAGAACTAATTTTTTCCATAAAACAGGAAGACTAACTAACACCAAGAAAGATAGGAAGTATAGGACAGTTAAAGGGCCAGCAAGACTCAAATAAGGCTCCTCAATTGGACAAGCTCCTAGTCAAGTTAAAATAATAAAAAATACTACCAACACTCAAAAAGTTACCTGGTAAGGAGGAGTAAAAGATGAAGGTACCGCTCCTTTAGCTCCAGCAATAGGAAGGAAATAAAGAATAGCAATAGATATCACTAAAGCAATCACTCCTCCTAATTTGCTGGGAATAGAACGTAGAATAGCATAAGCAAATAAGAAATATCATTCTGGCTGAATATGAACAGGCGTAACTATAGGGTTAGCATGAATAAAATTATCAGGATCACCTAAAATTGTTGGATAAAAGAATCCTAAGATAGCAAGTATAGTAAATAAAACTAGAAATCCTACTATATCTTTTCAAGTAAAATAAGGATGAAAAGGAATTTTCCTAACATGATTAAGGTCTCCTAAAGGATTAGTAGAACCTTTTTCGTGTAAAAAAATTAAATGTAACCCGGATAACCCACCAATTAAAAAAGGTAAAATAAAATGCAAGGAAAAAAACCGATTCAAAGTAGATTGCCCAACACAAAAACCTCCTCAAACTCACTCTACTACAGAAGGACCAAGATATGGGATTGCAGATAGAAGATTAGTAATTACTGTTGCTCCTCAAAAAGATATTTGACCTCAAGGCAACACATATCCTAAAAAAGCAGTTCCCATTCTAACAAATAGAATTGTTACTCCAATTATTCAAGTTCGAGGTTGAGAAATGTATCTTTGATAGTAAAGACCTCGACCCACATGAAGATATATAAATACAAAAAATAAAGATGCCCCATTAGCATGGAGATTTCGAAATAGCCACCCTATAGGAGCATCTCGCATAATATGAATTACAGAAGAAAAAGTGTTAACTATGTCAGCAGTGTAATGTATTGAAAGAAATAATCCAGTTAAAATCTGAAATCCTAACAAAACACCTAAAATAGAGCCTCCATTCCATCAAATTGAAATGCTTAGTGGACTAGGAAGACTTAATAAACTCTCAGCGAGGATTTATCTGTCGTATTTTGTGCACAGAAACTTAATGACCTAAGTGCTGTAACAAGATCATTCCCCCGAAGCCGTAACATACTTACTAGTAAAGACAAGCCTAACGCCGCTTCACAAGCAGCAAAAGTTAAAAGAACAAGAAACAGATGAGATCTTATGCCAAATATAGTAGAGATTGAAAAAGAAAATAATAACAAACAAAGTATCACAGCTTCTAACCTAATAAGTAAATTTAAGGTATGTGTTTGATAAGAACAAAATCTAATTGAAGCAAAAAGAACTCCAATCAAAGAAACTTTAAATAATAGCATTTACAGGATCAGAAATCTCAATTTCGGCTTTGAAGGCCAATGGTTTCTTATATATTAACCTATAATCCTAAGGGGTGAAATCACCATGAAAAGATTTACAATCTATCGCCTTAATCAGCCACCAAAATGTTTATAGATTCATAGAAATTAAAATCATTGATAAAGCACAAAGAGAAAAAGGCAAGAAAGATTTTCAATTAATAAATCATATCGAAATCGTGGATAAGCCCCTCGAATAAACAAGAATAGTATAGCCACAACCAAAGTTCCGAAAGCAAGACTAATAGGCGTCAAAAACCTAGTACTGAAAAATCAAACTACAGTTGCCATAGATATAAAGAGAATATTACAAGATTCTCCTAAGAAAAGTAAAGCAAAAAGTCCTCCTCCAAACTCAACATTGAACCCAGAAACTAGCTCGGATTCACCTTCGGCAAAATCAAAAGGAGCACGATTAGTCTCAGCAACTGTACTAGTAAACCATACAACTATTATAGGAACTAATAAAAAACAAACAGGAAACCTACTTAAAGCAGCTTTGTCTCAAGAAAAAGAAACCAGAACTAAAGCTGAAAAAAGAAGAATTAACAAAAGACTAACTTCATAAGAAATAGTCTGAGCAGCTGCTCGAAGAGCTCCTAAAAATGCATACTTAGAATTAGATGACCATCCTGCCATTAAAGTCCCGTATACATTTAAAGCAGTTACACAAAAAAATAATAATAATCCTCATGTAACATTTTTAAAACAGAAAGAACTAGGGTACAAATGCCATAAAACTAAAGCTAATGTTAAAGTCAATCCGGGAGCTAACCAAAATAAAAAACGATTTCTACTAAATGGTATAACTGCCTCTTTAACAAATATTTTTACCCCATCAGCTAAAGGCTGAATAATTCCTCAAATCCCTACTTTATTAGGACCTTTACGAATCTGAACATAACCTAAAACCTTACGTTCAAGTACTGTATAAAAAGCTACACCTAACAAAACACATAAACAAGTTCCTAACCTAGAAATAAGATGAAGTAACAAAGACTAATGTAAAAGCTAGAATTAAGCCTGCCATAAAGAAAGATTGTTTTTGAGGTCATACTCCAATATCCCTTAGAACAGACCCGAATTTACTATGATAGTTTTTTGCTCTAAAAGAAGGCTCTAACCATCCATAGTCTAATCTAGATATTTCTTTTCTACTAAAGGCGCTAGCCTTAGACCTAACTAACGACGGAGGTAAGAAAAATATACTAGATAAATAGTGATTAGATAATACTTGGGCACCTCGAATTAAACCTAAAGTGATCCCTCCTAAAGTGATAATATTAATAATATTACCTCAAAGACTAGGGATATAAGCCAACTCTAAATTTCCTAAATCGATTATTCTTAAAAATTTCCCTCTAACAATCCCTCCAATTCCTAAAATAGTAACAGGAAAAGAAGTATAAAAATTAGAAGATACAGCCATAATTGAACTAGTAGGCTTATTCCACGAAATAGCTTTTAGGCTTCGAGAAACATATTTGGCAGTTATTATGGTGGCCACAAACATAATCACTATAGAAGAAAGATTTAAACTACTTATTACTATTTTCCCTAGAATCACGTGTTTTGAATAAAAGGCCCTTAAGAAGGGAGCCCCTACTAAACATAAACTTCTAACATTAAATATGATAATAGTAAAAGGTATAGCCATACCAATTCCCCCTATAAGACGGATATCTTGAGAACCATAAGTAGCCATTAACATGTTACCTGCAGCTAAAAATAAAAGAGCTTTAAATAACGCATGAGTATATAAATGAAATAGAGCTAACCCAGGAAAGCCGAGTCCCAACCTGAATACTATAACACCTAACTGGCTTAAGGTAGATAGAGCAATAATTTTTTTAATATCGTTCTCATAAGTGGCAGCTCAACCACCTAACAAACAAGTAATAGCTCCAGTAAAAAGCAACATTCTTTTCACCTCTTCACTTAAAGGGACATTATATCTTAAACGAATAATTAAATAAATCCCAGCAGTTACTAGAGTAGAAGAATGCACTAAAGCACTAACGGGTGTGGGAGCCGCCATAGCAGCTGGAAGCCAGGAACTGAAAGGGTACTGGGCACTCTTAGTTAAAGCAGCCACAGAAAGTATCAACACCAACCCCACTGAAATGAAATTATCCCTCAGAGAAATAAAAGAAAATTGACCTACTAAAACGAAAGAGGAAGAGTAGACACAACTAATAAGAGCATCCCCTAAACGATTAACTATTAAAGTTTGGAATCCAGCCCTTAAACTCTCGAAACTTTGGTAATAAATAATTAAGGCAAAAGAAGTAATTCCAAGCCCATCTCAACCTAATAAAAGAAAAAAAATAGACCCAGAAAAAGTTAATAAATTTATTCTAATTACAAATGCCATTAAAATTCATAAGAAACGATCACTATTGTGATCTTCTTCTATGTATTTATGAGCAAATGTAAAAACACTACCAGCAATTAAAGTTACCACTATTCTAAACCTTAAATTAATCTTATCAACGATCAATATAATACTAAAATTGGTTCTAGAAACAGATATAAGCTCCAACTCAAGAATTATAGTTTGACCTCCTATCAACATAAAACCCCAACCACAGGCCATCATTAAAGAGGTAAAAAATAATAACACAGGAAATTGTAGTCCCTTTAGATTACTCACCGCTAACGATTACAGCCCCAGCACCGGAGCTTCGAACTACAACTAAAAGCATCAAAAGAAGAAGAACCACTAAACCTACAAATAGCGATAAAGAAGTATCAGAAACCAAATTGCTTCCAGAATCTCATAATCCTCTTCCAAGAAAACTTATAGTTACAGGCTTTAAAGATATAATGTAAGAACCTCCTAAAGAAATAACCAAGGATAAAGTAACCTGGTTAGAATTTATATAAAAAGGATAATTTCTTCTAACTAAACAAACATAAATAAATATCACTAGCAAACCTCCAATGTATACTAAAAATAGAACATAAGAGTACCATCAACTAGAGAAAAGAGAGGCAAGACTTACAAGACAAAACCTAATAAGGACTAACACTCCTCCTAATCTAATTGGATTTTTATATAATGGAAAAGTAGTTAGTAAAATGAAAGTAGTTAATAGTAAAATCTTCAAATTCAAAAATGGTTTACGCCACTCTCTAACTCCCAAAGTTAGCGTCTCGGGACTGTTTTTGATATTGGYACTGGGAATGATATTCCTCTGTTTAATTGCAAACCAAATCTTCTAYATAAAGTACAGTTCCACTAAATATTAAAATTGACTAATACTTACGTATTATGRRCTGATYCTAAGTCAGGTGCATTAATTCTGCCAAGYCAAAGTTAAAATAACTGCTTAGTTTGGTCCTTTCGTACTAAAACCGCAAATATTAAAAGATAGAATCTGACCTGGCTTACGCCGGTCTGAACTCAGATCATGTAGGAAAAGAAGTTCGAACAGAACCTAAATATACACCCTGCTAGGGCATAATTTTCCTAGTCCAACATCGAGGTCACAAACCCAAATTGGATTATGCTGTTATCCCTAAGGTAGTTTATCCATACTTAAAAGAACCGGCAAGTGTTTTTCTAATAGAAGAGTTATATATGTCTTCTTGTCGCCCCAACAAAAACCTATTATTAAAACTCTAAGGGTCTTCTCGTCTTTTTTCATATATAGGCCTTTTCACCTAATTAGTAATTTCAATAGAATACAAAAGAGACAGCTTAATCCCATAAATCCATTCATACAAGACTTCATTTAAAAGTCAACTGATTACGCTACCTTAGCACGGTCAAAGTACCGCGGCCGTTAAAATCTAGTCACCGGGCAGGTTTCACCTAGGATAATTTTCCCTAGGCTATGTTTTTGATAAACAGTTGAGATAAAGATTTGCCGAATTCCTTTTCTGTATTTTTTCAGCATTACTCATCTAATCATAAATATACAAGTTTTAGTTCACATACAAGTCTACTAATAACAGAGATTTACGTCAAAATGAATCTTTTTATTTTGTTAGTTAAATTCGAGTGTTAACCCTAAAGAAATTATATAAACTTAATATACTCTTAACAGTAAATCTAAGCACTCACTGTTTGTCTTCAGTACTAAATACTTTTCGTAAACATCCAGATATCATAAGAATTGTAGGTTTTTCGCCCCTAAGCTTGAATCTTAGTGTCATAATGAAACATAACTTCTTAATTTCTAATAAAAGTTCTAGCTTAGATCTTCTTATTTCGGGAAAGTAAAAACTTACTTACTTTTGGAATAGCCGTTATGCAAAAAGTACGATTTACTAATTCTTTAATTCCTTTTGAACCCTTTCGGAGTATAAATTTTCTTAAATTTAAAATAAAACTTAATAAAAGAGTGCCAAATATTGTGGTCCTTCTCAATGTAACTGAGATATACTATCAAATACTTCACCCTCATAAAGGACTAACAGAAGTTTCAGTATTACTGTGGAAATCTAAAGGAAGTACATCTTCCCATTCTCAGGATAGAGCTGGAGCTTGAAATAATGCCCCACGCTGAACTACAAATGCTTCTCACAATAAGAATACAAACATAATTACAGCAAAAATAGAGAATAAAGAACCAAATGATGATACTTGATTTCACTTATAGTAGGCATCAGGGTAGTCAGAGTAACGCCGAGGCATTCCAGCTAATCCTAGAAAATGCTGAGGAAAGAATGTTAAATTTACAGCAAAGAACATGATTAAGAAATGAACTTTAGCTCATCGCTCATGGAGAACTAATCCAGTTATTACAGGAAATCAGTATACAAATCCACCAAAAATAGCAAACACAGCCCCTATCGATAACACATAATGGAAGTGAGCTACCACATAGTAGGTATCGTGCAAGACAATATCTAAAGAAGAATTAGAAAGAACAATTCCAGTTAACCCTCCTAAGGTAAAAAGGAAAATAAATCCTAAAACTCAATACATAGCAGCCCTAAAAGGTCCCCGACTTCCATATAAAGTTATTATTCAACTAAATACTTTAATTCCGGTAGGAACAGCAATTACCATTGTAGCAGCTGTAAAATAAGCTCGGGTATCAACATCCATTCCTACAGTGAATATGTGATGAGCTCACACAATAAATCCTAAAATTCCAATAGAAATTATAGCGTAAATCATACCTAAAGTTCCAAAAGCAGGCTTGGAAGAGAAATTACTCAAAATATGAGAAATTATTCCAAATCCGGGTAAAATTAAAATATATACCTCTGGATGACCAAAAAATCAGAACAAGTGTTGATATAAAATAGGATCTCCTCCTCCCGCAGGGTCGAAGAAGCTCGTATTAAAATTACGATCCGTTAAAAGCATCGTAATAGCACCAGCTAATACTGGTAAAGAAAGAAGAAGTAAGAAAGCTGTTACTAGAACAGATCAAACAAATAAGCTTAATCGCTCAAAAGTAATTCCTGGCGATCGTATATTAAAAATAGTAGTAATAAAATTAATAGCACCTAAAATTGAAGACATCCCTGCTAAATGTAAAGAAAAAATAGCTAAATCAACAGAAGTTCCTCCATGTGCAATAGGACCTGATAGAGGAGGGTAAACTGTTCATCCTGTTCCAGCTCCACCTTCTATTAGTCTAGAGACTAAAAGAAGTAAAAAGGAAGGGGGAAGAAGTCAGAAACTTATATTATTTATACGAGGAAATCTTATATCAGGAGCACCAATTAATAAAGGTACCATTCAATTCCCGAATCCACCAATTATAATAGGCATAACTATAAAAAAAATCATTTCAAAAGCGTGAGCAGTTACAATAACATTATAGAAGTGATCATCCCCTAGGAAAGCTCCAGCAGTACCAAGCTCAAATCGAATTAAAAGACTTAAACCTGTTCCCACTAAACCACATCACATTCCAAAAATTATATATAATGTTCCAATATCTTTATGATTAGTCGAAAACAATCATCGCAAGGGAGCCTAGCTCATAAATAGATTAAAAGTCTATCACTTAAATTTCAGTCACCAAAAA
>NW_004801601.1:0-1000 GCF_000002075.1 Aplysia californica | reverse complement strand
TACCAGTGACGCCCTCCAACCATCCTCTGTCAAAGGAAATAAGTTTTTCGGGTTTGTTTTTTGTTGTGGGTTTTGTGTGTGTGTAATAGCAATACGAAACACAGACAAAGATAATTTAAGTATCGCGTTTGACATCCCTATAAACACAATTGAGATAAATTAGGAAGCGGGTAAAGCATTCCAACAGAAGTACTGAGACATATACTCAAATACTCGATAAAGATGCTTTCTCTCTACTTAAGGAATTGAGCTCGGGTCTCCTGTGTGCCACAGCGAAGCACCTAACCGCTACACCAGCACTTTGTGAACATATTATTTATCTCACCTGAAGATCTACAAACGTAGATTAAAGTACGGAAAACGTTACCAAACAGATGTCGACACAAAGCATGGAGGTGACTCCCATCAACGCTGTCATTGATCTTCTCCCAAAACTGTCTTAGCTCTCGTCTGTTTTTGGGTTGCTTTGTGTTTGTTGTTTTTCCTCTTTTGGTTCGTTTGTGTTTGTTTTTGTGTGATTGTGAGATTGTGAGATTGTGAGATTGTGTGATTGTGAGATTGTGAGATTGTGAGATTGTGAGATTGTGGGATTGTGTAATTGTGTGTTTGTGTGATTGTGTAATTGTGTGTTTGTGTAAGTGTGTGTTTGTGTAATTGTGTGTTTGTGTAAGTGTGTGTTTGTGTAATTGTGTGTTTGTGTAAGTGTGTGTTCATGAGATTGTGTAATTGTGTGTTTGTGAGATTGTGTAATTGTGTGTTTGTGTAAGTGTGTGTTTGTGTAAGTGTGTGTTTGTGTAAATGTGTGTTTGTGTAAGTGTGTGTTTGTGTAAGTGTGTGTTTGTGTAAGTGTGTGTTTGTGTAAGTGTGTGTTTGTGAGATTGTGTGACTGTGGAATCGTTTTCTGTTTTTAGTACATCCAAGAGCAAAAATTTTGACTGGAATTGAAACCAAAATCAAACACAGGAAAACGTAAATATAAAATACAGAACGGTCAGGCTTA
>NW_004801600.1:0-1000 GCF_000002075.1 Aplysia californica | reverse complement strand
TGAACCAGATCTTAAGCGGAAGGGGACAACGTCTTCCCTAAAGAGAAGATAAAAACATGAAATAAATCACACCTCCCAACCCTTGCCTACACACTATACTCTGCCAACCCCTCACCATGCCAAAAAGAGCCCTTTTCTGACCACACAGCTGAATCATCAATATTATTGTCTTGCTTCTTTCCCACTCATACTATCATTTGGGTGTGTTGGCGGGTGCTCTGTTCCTTTTTTTTCCAATTAAACGTCTATCATTCTTCTCCCTCCTTCTTTTCTTTATACGTTACTCTCTTGTATCGTATCTAATCTTCGGCGCACATGACTTAATTGAGTTTCAAGTAGCGTAAAACGCGCACCAAAACTAAATTACAACCACTCCACTTACCCACTGGCCTAGCCTTTGACTTTGACCTGACGAATAAAGCTGCTCCTCCCCCCACCTCCGCCCACACACATACACTTGTAATTTCCTCAGTCCAGTTTGTGTGTCTTCTTCTCTTGTCAGTAATAGTAATAAAAATGATTGACTACTTGCCTCTTCCCTCTTTCCTTCTTCTCTCTCTCTCTCTCTCTTATTGTGTTGCAAGTGCCGGGAAACTCTCACTTAAACTACAACTTCCCTTTCCTTGCGAATTAATTAGACGACCGTGAGTGTGTCGGTGTGCTTCTATGTCCAAACAAACAAACAAGCAAACAAACGAACAGGCAAACAAATAAACAAAACATGACTCACTATAGGAACGGAAATACTGCTCCGGTAAGGTTTTGTTACCTTACGTAAGACACCGTCTTGGGGGAACAGGTGGGAACAAGGAAGTACATTGTACATGAAAGTAAGAGGTTCGATGGAGCTTCCGCTTGCTGAAAGTTTATGCAGTTAGGGAGAACATCAGAGATTGCTGTATGTACATGTATTGCTTTTGTTGTCGTTGCTACTGTAGCTTTCACTCTTTGTATTTAAAATGTATTCTTATTTCTTTAATGCTCTCTTTTTTTCTTTCAT
>NW_004801599.1:0-1001 GCF_000002075.1 Aplysia californica | reverse complement strand
ACCTGACTTCGAGTTTGGGAAGTAAAGGCGGCGTGGAAAGGAACTGGCCACCCTACCACAATATGCCGAAGGCCCAGGAGGTTGTCTCACTAACTAAAGTTAGTTAGAAGTTAGTCCCCAATGTCCGGCCGTGTTGCCTCCCCTGTTCACTGTATCCGCGCGTTTCATAAGTATAATGTATAATGTAGGCTAGGCTTCACTGTCCATGAGTTCCGCGCAATTTACCGATCAGCTTAAGATTGCGCTGCGCGTTTTAACGATCGTATAATTGTAGCATTCTTGTTAGCTCTTCAGTTTCTTATATTGATTTTAAGTTTAATTTTAGTTTTCATATTTTTACACTTTTTGAAACTATTATACGTGAATGTTCCTGGATGTGAGGAAAAGAATAAAGATGGAAGTGAATTTTTTAAAATATTTCAAAAATATATTTTTTAAAAAAGAAACGTGCTTTGTGAACTTTGATACTTGGCGTTGTATCATTCTTGTGGGCTCTTCAGTTTCAAACGTTAATTTCATATTTTCACAATTTTAATAATATATTATTTATTATGAATGTTCCTTTATGTGAGTAAAAAAGAAAAGGATATAATATACACCAAAAGTAGGTTATTTACCCCCCCCCCCCCCCACACACACACACACACACAACATGAAACGAGTTTTGGGTTAACTCAAGAATTTGACCTTGGAACTTTATCCATCTCTTCTCGTGTTTGTACATTATGAGTACACATACATGTATAAGGTGGAAAAGTTTGTGTGTCATCGATAGGCGGGCCGCTTTTGAGTGTTGTATACTAGTACTGCTCAACCTGCTGTAACGACCACCTGTTCAAGACAATGAACTACAAACGCCCACTCCCTTCTCCCCCCTCCTTTTGCTGTTTCCATACCATAACGGCACTGTCCAAGATGTTCACCTTTCTAAAACAGCCACTTTTCTCCTCGGAAATCAGTGGCCTTCTTGGACAATTTCAACTATAACTATAGCTATGTGT
>NW_004801598.1:0-1002 GCF_000002075.1 Aplysia californica | reverse complement strand
GGAAAGAGGGCAATGGCTGTGAATAGTTTTATCTGGAAAAAAACCCACACCCAACTGTAAGTGCTATCTTCTGGTCACGTGAAAGGGGCCACATAATTTAGTTATGATATATAGCCAAGTGAATCAAAATAAGAGAATTGATTCTTCACAGCTGAACTTCAAAGTGGGCAAATATTCAGGTCCTTTGTAGGCATGGCCCTGACGTGTCAGCAGCGGTATCTCTTAATAATATACAGTTGCTTTTTCCGTTTTAGAAAGTTTTAGGGCATTTGCCTTGAGAGGAAAGAAGGATCAAACCACTCCAGAGCAACCACCAACCACCCACAAAGTACAGTTTTCTTTGTTTTTTTGGTTTAAAAAAAAAAGAGTTTTACATCACTTGCAACATAAAACTGATCCTTCAAGTGCAGAAGATTAGAACTATTACTATAGAGTAACGTAATACAAAAAACAGAAGGAGGGTAAATAAGGACATTAAGATCATGTTTTTATAGGAAAATAGGAAAAAAAACGCACCAGAGCACCCACCAACAAATCATCTCGACCTGATTCATTTCTTTTGTTTGTTTACGTAATAAGATGCATATTTCCACACACAAAACCCCGGAAATTTAATGAAGCAAAGCACACCAAAGAGTTCCCGCCACCTGGTTGACCTCCCACATTAGCGACAACGTCCGTGCCGTCTTTTAAAAACCCAGCTTTTCTCCACAGCCTCGTGAACAATCCAAGCATGGCCTCAGGGGACTTTCAGACATCCCTTAAAACGGATGCCCGCTGGTCGAATGGACCCGATGAGCATGATTGTAATGCAAATGTATCGCGTCAGGTCGGGTCGGGTCGGGTCGAGACGGGTCGAGACGGGTAGGGTAGGGTAGGGTAGGGTAGGGTAGGGTAGGGTAGGGTAGGGTAGGGTAGGGTAGGGTAGGGTCGAATCGGATAATAGCAGTTGCCCGTGCACACTTCATCAAATAGACACCTGTCATGCTTAAATCAAATTCG
>NW_004801597.1:0-1003 GCF_000002075.1 Aplysia californica | reverse complement strand
ACATGTCTTTTCTATCCCTCGACAGATTTTGATTTTCATCTTTCACTATGGCATTGTGCCGCCTGCAAGGACGATAGATGTCTTATAGGAAAGAAGAAGCAAGCCACACCAGAGCACCCGCCAGCCACCCACATCTTTGTATTTAAGAAGACGTCAACCTTTTTGCTCGTCTTTAATACTCCGATTGTGTATAGAAAATCTTTTAGTATTTTCCGATTTTCTCCATTATTCAAGAGTCAAAAACGTCTATCAACTCCAAACTTACTGTGGAAAAAAAACCAAACAGTATTTCCCGTAACCTCGATGTAGCCTTCATGAAGCGTGCTTGAAAGACTGGGATACATTCTAAAACATTGTATTGGGGACGATTTTTCAATATCTTAATTGCTGTCGTCGCTTTTTTCATTCGGGTTTTCCACATTGGTAGCTTGTATTTTGATCAAAATGTAACTTTTTCTCAAGGATAATGTAATGACTTCACTTGATCTACATATTTCAGAGAGTGGGTGGAAATGCGTTTTTCATTTTCTTCAAGGTAGGGGCGTACCCTTATCATGACCTCAGTGCTTTCTTGTCCTATCTCCAGTTTTTTTTAAACATTGAAAATGTGACTTCTTCTTAAAGCTCACCCTTTGTTATGAACCGTTTTCACTGTTATTAAAAAAGGAGATAGGACAAGAAGGCAATGGGGTCGCGTATGTCAAACTGACAGCGTTGTCATGGTAACCAAATGGCCGTGGAGATGAAAAGTAGTAAATCCTCGTCTCTTTCTCGATCCAGTGCCTGTCGTCCTCCGCGGTAAGAAAAGCCGCCCTAAGACTTCGGAAGAAAGTGACTGCAACACCCCCCTCCCCCCCCCTCTTTTCACCAATTCCGCTTCCTCTTTAATGCCCTTCCTGCACTGAGGGCGAGCAGAAGTCAGGAAACTTGATGAGTTGACCCCCAGCCACTCGTCGATGTCATGAACAATCCGCCTAAGTCCGTTTGCTTACTTTTTACACCA
>NW_004801596.1:0-1007 GCF_000002075.1 Aplysia californica | reverse complement strand
AGCGAAAAACTGTTTGGAACTGTAGCATTTCTTATACAGCCTGCAGGTGACGAATCGGGGGGTGAAGGCCAAGGGTTAGGTGGAGCGCTTGCACCAATTGCACCAATAGCGCCCCGCCACTGTATGGTATAATTTTGTACTGTGTCAAATAATACTGTATCGAATGGTGTGGCATGGCAAGGCGCGGTATAGTATTGAAATGTTAAGTATAGTATGCTGTAATATGGTCTAGAATGGTTGTCTTGGAATGGTATTGTGTGCTGGGGTACCTTATGGTATAGTAATATGGTAAAGTATGGTAATGTATAGTGAGGTACCGTACGATAAAGCTTGGTATGGTGTAATAAAGCACCCTGTGGTAAAGCGATAAGATAAAATATGGTATGGCATAGATATCCGCAGTGTCGTAAACAGTAGTGCGTCGTCAAAGCGAAGTCAAAAGTGGAATATACCCCATCCCCCTAAAAAAACAACAACAACAGAATGAAAGTTTGCAGTGTGTCCCCTCCCGCCTCCTCGTCCAATCCCTCTTTAAGCGACCCCCCCCCGCCCTCTCCCCGTTCCCGCCCCGATCCCACGCCGAGCATAAAGAAATCCCCCTCCCCAAAACCATCAACTCTCTCCCCCTTTTACTTTATTCAAAAGCTTCAAACGACAGTTACAAGACAAATAAAAGAGACAGAGAGGAATCAACTGGTAAAAACTATCCCGCCAAACGATAAGCGGTCGAAACAGACGTGACAATCCATTACTTGACTTCACGAACCAGGTTGGCTGCTGCAGATGAAAGAGGTTCTTTCGAACAGAAAATAAAAAATGAAAACATAAAAGGAGAAAAAAAGAGAACATCGAGCAGCAGAAACCAAGCGGTTGGTTTGCTAATGCTAATGTCTCTGTTGTCACTAGAACCCGGAAAAGCTTCCAGGTAACTGAAGTGTGGTCGAAGGGAGGATGAAAACCACCAATCAGTTGAAGAACGGGAAATACAGTAGCCAGGGTTCGGGGGG
>NW_004801595.1:0-1007 GCF_000002075.1 Aplysia californica | reverse complement strand
GATAATTCCATTAAAGGAAAGGTAATTTGATTGCGAGATGTTTTACAATGAGAATTATGTTCCCTACATTTGTTGTGTTTCATATTTGTATTTCGTAGCTGTCTGCCTCTTAAATAACCTTACAGTGTTGTAGAGGCAATACACCTAGACTATGTTTGTGTATGTGTGTATGTATCTGAATATGTATGTACCATATCTATGTATGTATAATATTATTATGATACGCAATTGTAAACCCAATTTCTCCACCGGAATCAATCAAAATGAACTTTGTTTAACAATTTCACACATTTTTTCAAGTCCAGTTGTAAACACTCTTGGGAATGAATTATTTTTTAAATAATTGCCTTGGTTTATGGAAAAACTGCAGGGGCTTTCTGTCTGTTTAAACATTTTTCCTAAGGCTTCTGTAGAAGAACCAGATAAAAAGTCCTGTTATATCCGATCTCTGTTTAATCAGAAATACTAGGGAAGTAAGCATTTGTGGACAAATCCATCAGTATTAATTTGTTCATGGGTAGTTTCCCTTGCCACAAGTTCCCACGAACAAGTGTTTTGGCCCTGTGGCAGGCCTGCGCATGACACATTACGTGTGCGTGTAGCTAGGCTTAAAGGTAGATCAAAGTCTGCAGCACATGGCAGCCCTCTCCCGCCTCACCCGCTGCGTGTGCTAGCAGTGGCGTGGCTTGCTCTATCACTGCGTTACTCTCTCTCTCTCTCTTACTTTTTTACACATTGTTAAACAGCCTTTGTCCCTGCTATAACCGAATAATTTTTTATTGGAGGCAAAGAGTAGGAAAAAGCGGGGATTTAAGAAATTCCTGTTATTACCGGATCCCTGTTATTACTGGGAGTGTTATAAATGGTTTTCACTGTAGAATGAAACCATTTTTATTATTGTTTGAAGTTGCATTCATTGCCATTTAAATGAATATTAATGAAAGGAAATTATTTAAACTTCTCTAATTTTTTTGTTTTCATTCGCGGCGAACAACAGCCCATTTCAC
>NW_004801594.1:0-1012 GCF_000002075.1 Aplysia californica | reverse complement strand
TCATCTATATATAGCTTGATACCTTCACTCATCTATATATAGCTTGATACCTTCGCTGATCTATATATAGCTTGATACCTTCACTCGTCTATATATAGCCTCCTACCTTCACTCATCTATATATAGTCTCCTACCTTCACTCGTCTATATATAGTCTCCTACCTTCACTCATCTATATATAGTCTCCTACCTTCACTCATCTATATATCGCCTCCTACCTTCACTCATCTATATATAGCCTCCTACCCTCACTCATCTATATATATAGCCTCCTACCTTCCCTCATCTATATATAGCCTCCTACCTTCACTCATCTATATATCGCCTCCTACCTTCCCTCATCTATATATAGTCTCCTACCTTCACTCATCTATATATAGCCTCCTACCTTCACCCACAGAGCTTACAGAGCACTCTCCACCCTGAGGGTGGCCTTGGCCTAGTTTCTCTCTCCCTGATCTACGGCACCACGGTCCTGTCATGTCTGCTGGCTCCCTGGCTCATCAACCGACTCACCGCCAAGTGGACCATGATACTCGCCTTCTCACTCTTCACCGCTTACTTCGCCGCCAACTTCTACCCCAGCCCCTACCTCATGATACCTCTCAGGTGAGAATGATACCCCTCAGGTGAATATGATACTCTTTTGATACCTCATTATACAACTCAGGTAAATAAGCTTACCCTCGTGACACCCCATTATACAACTCAGATGAATGTGATACCCGTTTCATACCTCATTATGCCTCTCAGATAAATTGATACCTATTTCATACCTCATTATACCCCTTAGATAAATATGATACCTATTTCATACCTTGTGATACCCCTCAGATAAATATGATACCCATCTCCCACTTGATATTCTTATCATTCAGGTAGATCTAGATATGATAGTGTGAACACAATTTGCCATTTATGTGTTGCTAGTTTTAGTTGTACTGAATCCATTGCTGGGGCTGAGCGCAATATCAGTATGGTGTTTTAAAATTATTATTATTATTATTATATT
>NW_004801593.1:0-1096 GCF_000002075.1 Aplysia californica | reverse complement strand
CAATGTAACAATTTTTTAGGCTACCTAAATTTCTTTTGAACTTTTTTTTGTGGTTTGTGCTTAAGGCTACCTTGATTCCTTGAGGATTTGTTTATGAAGAATTCAATGCACGTTTCCATTTTTTTTTTTTGCTGGCCATTTTCATCAATTTAATATTTTCTTAAGAGCAACTTTGTCTCTACATTTTCCAATTCGGATACTTTTCCTACTTTCCGACCTGTAGGACTGACTTACATTTGATCATATTGTCTTGCTCAAACTTTTTTAAAAAGTACTTGTACTCAAGTACATTTTACAGGAAAGTACTTTTACTGTACTTAAGTACGTATTTTAGATTGTACTTAAATTTGTACTGAAGTACCTTTTCAAAAGTACTTTAACAGCTCTGTGTATGTGTATGTGTGTGTATTTGTATGTGTATGTGTGTGTATTTGTATGTGTATGTGTGTGTGTATTTGTATGTGTAAGTGTGTGTATTTATGTGTGTATGTGTGTGTGTATTTATGTGTGTGTATGTGTGAGAGCGCATGCATGCATGTGAGTGTATGTATGTGTGTGTATTTATGTGTGTGTATTTATGTGAGTGTATGTATGTGAGTGTATGTATGTGAGTGTATTTATGTGAGTGTATGTATGTGTGTGTATTTATGTGTGTGTATTTATGTGAGTGTATGTGTGTGTGTATTTATGTGTGTGTATGTGTGAGAGCGCATGCATGCATGTGAGTGTATGTATGTGTGTGTATGTATGTGTGTGTATGTATGTGTGTGTATTTATGTGTGTGTATTTATGTGAGTGTATGTGTGTGTTCCCGGGGTCCTGTACAAGACAGGGGAGCAAAGAATAGGACCACTGTATCCCTGTACAAGACAGGGGAGCAAAGAATAGGACTACTGTATCCCTGTACAAGACAGGGGAGCAAAGAATAGGACCACTGTATCCCTGTACAAGACAGGGGAGCAAAGAATAGGACCACTGTATCCCTGTACAAGACAGGGGAGCAAAGAATAGGACTACTGTATCCCTGTACAAGACAGGGGAGCAAAGAATAGGACCACTGTATCCCTGTACAAGACAGGGGAGCAAAGAATAGGAC
>NW_004801592.1:0-1011 GCF_000002075.1 Aplysia californica | reverse complement strand
AATAACAGGCGCAACGCCTATTGATCAACGGGGTTTAAAGAATGCTCAGTGATGTTCTTGGCATGGAATGTCCTTTTTAGCTTACCTGTTTAATTTTTAAAATGAAAAATAAAATTTTTGAGAAAACTACACAAAAATGAACAGAAAATTCACTTTATAAAGAATTATACCAAAGCGTTTAAAAGAAATACATAGATGTAACATAGATAGAGACTACAATTTAAAAGAAATGACTGTAGAGGTTCAGAATTCTTTTTTCAATGTGAAAATACTGTCACTGTCAAAACCTTGTTTCCACAGATCACATTTTCAATTTACCCGAGCATAATTCCACTCTGATCTTCTTTCTGTTCAATTCAATTTGTATTTTAAGTTAAATTTCACCGGGATTAAAATGTAACAACAATAACAACTATATTAGCAAGAATAATAACAAAAAATAACAAATATAATAATGAAAATAATGATAATAATAATAATAATAATAATAATAATAATAATAATAATGATAATGATAATAATAATGAAAGTATTAAAACAGGTATGCAGAACTAAACCGCTATTAAACTTATTTTTTAAGGGACCTAAAGTAAGTTAAAGTGCAGATGATTTAGAAAACAGTCCCTTTTTACATTAAGCAGCAGCTTTGCAAAAATGGGCGACAAAAAATATCCAGGAACGGGAAATATGAAATCGAACAAAAATCATTTCAGTCAATTTAGGACGGGATTAAGGAAGAAAAAAAAAACAAGCAACAAAAAAAAGAAAGAAAAAAAAAAAAGAAACAGCAAACAGCCAAAAACCAAATCAGGCCAAAACGATACAAAACATAAAGTTAAACAAACTAAACCAAAACAAGCCCTGGAAGATAAACTAAAAATAGTATATTAATATTAAAAAGAAGAAAAAAACAACAACGGAGGAAAGGAAATTCCTCTTAACAAAACATCTGTGTGCAATATTGCTATTTCAGAAAGGCTATCAGTTTTGAAAATGAAAACGAAAACTTAA
>NW_004801591.1:0-1014 GCF_000002075.1 Aplysia californica | reverse complement strand
ACTTTTGTCCAGAATGCGGAGGCCAAGTGGCTACTCTTGACCCACAAGTCGAGCCGCGACCTCAACCACAGCATCAACAAGACGGAGATGAGAAGGCTGGCCTATCGACTGAGCCACGCGGTCAGCGACACGCTTGACCGCTGCTCCTCCCTGGACCCCGAGCTCCGGTCCAAGTTCCCGACGACGCCTGTGTCCATCGGCTGGGAGGGTCTGGGTGTGCTGAGCGCGATGGACGCGCGCTGTGTGAGCCAGGCGTGTGTGTTACACAACCCCGCACTGACCGCCGGGGTCCTGCCCGCCATCTCGCTGTGCGCCGTCACAAAAGTGGACATTTCCCGCAACAGCTTCGAGGTGTTCCCCGCCGTCCTGCTAGAGCTGCCGTCCCTGGTGCTGCTGCGGGCGTCCAGGAACCAGATCGGCGAGATCCCCTCGGAGGTCAATGTCCTGTGTGTGTCGCTGGAGGAGGTGCACCTCAACGAGAACAAGATCCGAACCCTGCCCCGCTTCCTGTTCCAGCTGCCGCAGCTCAAGTTCCTGGACGTGTCTGTGAACCGTGTGAGCGAGGTCCCGCCAGAAGTGTGGTCTGCACCGTCCCTGGTCACGCTCCACCTGTCGGGCAACAGTCTGTCCTGGCTACCCACCACCTCCAGGGACCAACTGTCATGGCCGCCGCCCCAGGGGTCAGGGGGCGGGGCGGCGCGACCTCGCCGGGTGTCCATGGGCTCGCTCCAGCGCGACCACTCAGGGTCAGTGGGCAGCTACGACCTTGACCCTCTGGACGTGAGCGTGGACGGAGTGGAGTTTACCATTTTGTCCCATCAGGGTGAGTTGTGGAGTTTACCATTTTGTCCCATCTGGGTGAGTTGTGGAGTTTACCATTGTGTCCCATCAAGGTAAGTTGTTGAGTTTACCATTGTGTCCCATCAAGGTAAGTTGTTGAGTTTACCATTGTGTCCCATCAGGGTGAGTTGTGGGACACACTGTTTCATAGAAGTATATATACATTATTATATA
>NW_004801590.1:0-1014 GCF_000002075.1 Aplysia californica | reverse complement strand
AGGAAAGATCTACACCTGGCCTTCACGGACAAGGGCGAAATATCTCGGAGGGCCTGTGTGCAAGTAGCGCACGTTATAGATCCCTTGGTGGTCTAAAATCGATAAAAGTAGGCTTCGGCCGCCACCGGGGCAAAATTCAAAATTTCCTACCAGCTGAAAATAGTAGGTGTGTCCCACGCGCTCATATGACCTTATGTAGTTGCAAGCGCCGTAAAACATTGACTTACAAAAAAAAAAAGAGCTCAGAAGATAGACTTTGGATAGTTGGAGGGTGTCACTAGTAGGTAGATCCTTCTTATGTTGCTTCTGTCTGTCTTCCTTGCTAGTTGTTTGAAAGCAGAGTTGAGGTGAAGACCTGTCTTTTTCCTCCTTCTCCTCCTCCTCCACATCCTCATCCCCTCCTCTCCCCTCTTCCCTCCCTCCTCCTCCTCTACATCCTCATCCCCTCCTCTTCCACATCCTCATCCCCTGCTCTCCCCTCCCTCCTCCTTCTCCTCCACATCCTCATCCCCTCCTCTCCCCTCTCCCCTCCCTCCTCCTCCTCCACATCGTCATCCCCTCCTCTCCCCTCTTCCCTCCCTCCTCCTCCACCACATTGTCATCCCCTCCTCTCCCCTCCCTCCTCCTCCTCCTCCTCTACATCCTCATCCCCTACTCTTCCACATCCTCATCCCCTGCTCTCCCCTCCCTCCTCCTTCTCTTCCACATCCTCCTCCACATCCTCATCCCATCCCTCCTCCTCCTCCTCCTGCTCCTTACAACTCACTAAGCCATAATCAAATTCTTATCGTATTACTGCAGCAAGAGCTGCTATTGTCATCGCTGTTTTTCTCTAATCCATTAGACATTTTTGTCGTACTCTCCCGTCTTTCTCTCTCTTTGGCCTCCCAGCGGACATCAAAGTGTTCACACAGCTTTTATCAGCTTGTCTTTCTAACCATTTTACCCTCGCGTTTCCTCCTTGTCTTCTTCTACTTGGTTTTCGCTCGTGCCCCCCCCCTCTCTCTCTCTCTC
>NW_004801589.1:0-1013 GCF_000002075.1 Aplysia californica | reverse complement strand
TGTGTTTATGAATGTGTATATATGTTTATGAAAATGTGTGTGTTCATGAATGTGTATGTGTGACATGATGACGGTCAACAGTGTTACCTGTACTTCAGCTGCTCTAAGCTCTACAGTCACGTCATGACAGGCCCACAATTTGACCCTATAATAACCTTGCCTTCTCATCCGGGAACGCCCCCCCCCCTAAACCGCGCCCCTCCCCCTACCTGACTAAGTAGTCCCCTCCCCTCCCATCTTTTTTATATTGTATAATATGGACCTGTGTTGTATACATGTATGTGGGTGGTTGGCGGGTTCTCTGGTGTGGTTTTTTCTCCTTCTTTCTTATAAAAAAATCTATCGTCTCTATCTCCCCTCCTTCTTTTTTGTGATTGTTACTCTCTTGTAACACCTCTAATCTTCGGTTCTTATTGTGTTGCAAGTTTCGTAAAACCTCTTACTAAAACTTTAAAAAGTATACATGTATAGACATTACTCTAACTCAGTAGGCATTAACTATGGACCTGTGGGTGGTTGTAGGGTGCTCTGGTGTGGTTTGCTTCTTCTTTCCTATCGAACATCTATCGTCCTTTCTCCCCTTCTTCTTTTTTATGTTTGTTACTCTCTTGTAACATCTCTAATCTTCTGGCGCTCATATGACCTTATGCAGTTGCGAGCGCCGTAAAAACTCTACTAAAAAATACCCCCCCAAAAAACATGGACCTATGTCTGCTGCTTCAACGCGTATATTGGAGGTTGGCGGGTGGTCAGGGTGTGGTTTGATATTTTTTTACCTATTATTATTATCAATAAACATAATTCATCCTTGTCTCTGCTTTTTCTTTTCGTTGTACTACATGTATGATACGTTCGTGGGTAGTTTGCGAGTGATCTTTTGCGGTTTGATCTTTCTTACCTATCAACCGTCTATCGTCTTAATCCCTCCTTTTTTGTGTTTTGTCACTCTCTTGCAACACCTCTAGTCTTCGGCACTTGTAAGACCTATTGTATTGCAGGTGCTGTAAAACACT
>NW_004801588.1:0-1015 GCF_000002075.1 Aplysia californica | reverse complement strand
GAAGGAGGTAGTGAGAAAATGGCCGCCAAAGATTAGTTATTTCCTTAGCTAAAGAGTCCGTGGTAACTAAAAATTTACATTTTTTGTACCTTTAATCACGGTTTTTCAGAAAAATCCACACAGAAATGAGTTCTTTAATGGGTATTAAAGGTGTTGAGCCAAAAAACAAAAATTTGATAAACATTCACAAACCAGCAGAAAAATACAAGTTTCTTCACTTTGATTATTTTGACGAGAGACTGATTCCACCACGCTGCCTCACATTTCAATCTGTGCCCTGTTTCCTTTGCCAACAAGCCAGCCAGAGTAACGCTGGAAGAGCGGGCCCCTAATTCACCACAACGCACATATTTGCGAATACTTTGCATATCAAATCAAAAGAGCATGCATAACTTAAGTGACTTCGGTTGGGTTAACCTTTCTTAAACACCACGAACTAGAGACGTAATTCAGACTAAGCTCTTTCAAAATTACTGTAAAACTATTTCGGTTGGATTTGCTTGTCCTTTTAAACAAATAAAACGCCAAAAGAACTTTACATTATCAGTCTGAGTAAGTGCTTTTTCTAAGGGTAAAGTTGACGAAATAAATGCTGACGAAAACACATTTGTGTGGCGTGCTGACAAAATGAGTTACTTCTCGCAATCCACAAATGGAGATTTTGGCCAAAAATCAACACCTAGGTCAAATTAGCAGATCTTCTATTGATGCTTTATGTCTTATGTATAACATGCCTCTTATTTCATACTTATAAATTGTAAAACTTCACTTACAAGCATGAAGTTTTTATTTCCATAAGGCTTGAATCCGAGAAGTAACTCATTGTGTCAGCACACTTCACATTTCCGACTTCACTGGGAAATAAGTCGCACTTTCTTGGGATGGTTTTGCTTTCTTGTCTTTAAGTTTTAGTAGGCGTTTTACGGCACTTGCAACACAATAAGGTTCTATAAGTGCCGAAGAAAAAAGTGTTACAAGAGAGTAACATACACAAAAAAGAAGGAGAGATAAGGAC
>NW_004801587.1:0-1017 GCF_000002075.1 Aplysia californica | reverse complement strand
CCCCCATCCCCACCCCCACCCCTCACACACATACACACACAGCACCTGATTCTCCTATTATCTTGTCGTTTCAAATATTGGCTTTTGTAATGTATAAGAGTGTCACTTTTATATAGGCATTCCCTTTCAATAACCACAAAGTGAGTTCTACGTAATATTTACTCCTCGCAAGCTATGTTACAGTTTAAGTGCTAGTTTATCGTTGCGCAGCCATCTATTTATTCGAATATCCCGTCTTCCCACTCACCATCCCCACCCCCTTTCTGGGTCACCAATACTCTTCTCCCCAATTCACAGGGACCCTCAATTCTCCCCCAGAACCTAAAGATGCATAAAAGAAACAATAAAATTCGGCTAGGAGGCTCATCCGCAAGCAGTATAAGCCAAGCTGGGTGTGAGAACACTAAGGCATCTCAACAGTGTCGGTATTTACAGCTCCCGGTGTTAAAGTTAAAGCCACGTCGGTATTGCCCCAACGCTAGCTCTGCCAGCCTCATAATTCATGCCCCATAAAATAATATGCACAGGTTCACGCATTGCTCCTGCATATAAAACGCTTTTATTCTTCACGCGTGGATGACGTTCGCGTGCAGGAACCGTGCGGGCGTCTCTGAACGCCGATTGCGCATGTCAGTGTTTGCGCATGTCAACGCTTCACTTCCTTTTCTTCCCCCTTTCATAGCCCGCTGACGTCGTTCCTGGGATGTTGTAAAGCCACTAATGTAATTTATTCCAGCCCCTCGCTGCTGTGATTTAAAGTGTTGAGTTGAAACTGAGCGAAGCGTCGGAGACTAGTGTTTGTTTCCGAGTGCTTGAAAGACCGCACTGCAAGAGGTATTATGGGAAAACAATTGGTGCTAAATATGGGCGTGCCTCATCCAGAGCCATGATAGGATAGGATCCTTAGCATCTGTCTCACAACTCTATTGTGCAACGGATTGAGATATTGGGTAAGCCAGACTCACATCTCCACACTCCTGAACAATTTGTGTGGTTGGTAGGCGGTTTTGTGTGTAA
>NW_004801586.1:0-1018 GCF_000002075.1 Aplysia californica | reverse complement strand
TGTATGTTACTCTCTTGTAACACCTCTAATCTTGGGCACTTATATGACTTTGTTGTGTTGCAAGTGCCGTAAAACTCTTACTAACACTAAAAAATCCCTTCAGGCACAACGCGAATTGGAACCCGGGAGGCCGCGGTGCCCCAGCACATCTTGGTGGAGGGCACGGGAATCCACGCTGAGCACTGCACCATCCACAACGACCGCGGAGTGATCTGGTTCGAACCCCTGGAGGGTCCGTGTTGGGTGGATAGCCAGCCGGTGACGCAGCCTGTCCGTCTACATCAAGGTAAGGTTGAGAAATAATAATACATGTATGTGAGGCGTGCTGACACAATGAGTTATTTCTCGCAACCCACAAATGGAGATATCTATTTTAAAAATTGACACTGGAGTTAAATTGGTAGATTTTCTATTGATGCAAAATTCTTTCAGAATAATAAGCCTTTTATTATTTCATACTTGTAAATAGTAAAAACTTCACCTATACGCGTGATGTTATCTATTTCCATAGGTCTCGAATCCGAGAAATAACTAATTTTGTCAGCACTGTTCACATATTTGAGACTGGCCAATGTACTCCTGCGCCAAGGCAGACCGGCGTATCTGCAAAAATTAATTATTAATATTCGCATCTTCGTTGAAATGGACGCTTATATACCCATTCTGCATCTAGTGTCAAATGCAGGAAGTAGTAAGAAAGGTTTTGAAAAATGGGTATTCCAATGTAAAGCGTATGGAGCTATTTTTTTAATGCGCTATATAAATGTTATATATTATTATTATTGTTCTATTATCTGCACTACAAATAGGATATTTCACTCTGGCAAACAGACGTAACTGAAAGGCCATGCCCATATTATTTCCAATGGCAGTGCGACGTAACTCAAAATCATAAAAAGTGCTGATATGTCGCTCTGCCTGGGCACGGCAGTACAGTCATGGCCGCCACTGTTTGATTTCTATTTATCTCCTCTCGCTCTCTTTGGCTCTCTCTCTCTCTCTCTCTCTCTCTCTCTCT
>NW_004801585.1:0-1019 GCF_000002075.1 Aplysia californica | reverse complement strand
GGTGCGGTGCGGTGCGGTGCGGTTCAGTGCGCAAACCGCTGCTTGGGTCGGGAGATCGAAGGACAAGATGTGCTGGCGATATTGCTTATCCAAGTAGTTCTACGATACTGGTGTTTGCTTGAACCTCCTGTCCCCACACGATAGCCGCCGCAGTTTTTGCTGTGGGCAGACGATAATTGAGGATTGCTGTTCACCATTGCAGCGCTGAACAGAATTTAGTTGAAGCCAAGACCACTACAGAAAGAATAGAATTTAGTTAAAGGCTAAGACCAAGACCACTACAGAAAGCCCTCCGACCTCCCACTGTGATAATAGTGCTGTAGTTAGTTTACATGTATACATGTATATGCCTTCCAGTAAATGCGACAGTGAGTGCTCGGTGTTGACGGGAGATATAAAGGAAAAGGAAATTAGGAGGCGGAAGTTGTAGTTATGGCTGTGAAATATTCCGCTCTTTGCATGGCTCACTTTCCGCCATGATTGCTCCCGTGTTTCCAAGGACGCGATTATCACTTCTTTTGTTAGAAGGTGAGTTGTGTTTTGTAAAGATGTTATCAGCTTTGTCATTTGTCACCGTAAGTCATTTTTTTTAGCGAATGCATTCATTAATTTATTTTTATACACTCACTCACACACACACACACACACACACACACACTCACGCACATGCACACACTCTTATATCATGATAATCAATCATACTTCTTTTGGTCAATATTGCGAAGACAGTACAGCTTTGGCATTTGCCGCATGTACTTTTGTAACAAAGGTAATGAGTTTATTCGAGTATTGTTAAATTTATATTTTCAAAATACTCCACTCGTCCTATTTCAATCTGTTTGCATTGTAAATCAGACAGCCGTCATTATAATGTGGCACATATCCCTTTTTAGTGAATGCGTTAATTTTATATTTATTTTGTATTTTAGTTTTTCGAAGATGTTAGAAACACCTCTGGCATCCTACTTCAGTTGGTCAACAGAATCATTGAAGTGCATTTTTTTTGATGATTTATTGTT
>NW_004801584.1:0-1020 GCF_000002075.1 Aplysia californica | reverse complement strand
AAAAACGTTGATCAAAGACACACAAAAATGTAAATTTGTAGCTTCCACGAACACCTACGCTTTGGCAGTCACTAAACTTTGGCGGGCATTAAAACGTTGTAGCTAACTTTACCTCTGATGCCTGGCGATCCCCACCTCCTTCTCTCGCAAATATTGCGACTTCTATTCACGATAGATGGGTATTTGTTTGTTGTTCGAAAGCAAGACAAATGTACAAGCTGTACGGTGACTCCGATAACATCTCCACGTGCCTCCAAATTGACGAGCGCATGGTTCTACTGCGTCGTAACACGTAATAATAACAATAACATAGTGGGAGGGTTACGTCGTGGAAGGTTATATATTTGGAGGGTTATATTGAGTAAGTGATGTACTCACACATAATTGTGGGTGCTTGAAGGGCGCCACTGGTAGGTGCTACTTCATTACTTTCCCTTCTGATGTTTCTGTATGCCTGTCTTTTTTTTCCCAGCTCTAAATAACCATTATTGTGTCGATCTGATTCTCTTTACTCAAACGAACAAAACAAAAATAAACATACCTCTAAGTACTTGCTGAAGTAGGTTCTGCCTGAGGCACCAATCACCCACAAAGACAGACAGAAACGACAGAACGGAAGAAAAGAAGTAAGATCTATCAGTGACACCCTCATACAACCTACATAGATAGACAGGAAAGACAGAAGGAAAGAAAAGAAGTAATATCTACCAGAGCACCCTCCAACCACCTACATAGATAGAAATGATAGAAGGAGGAGAAAGAAGTGGGATCTACCAGTTATACCCTCAAATTACCTACACAGACAGAAACGACAGAAGGAAAGAAAGGGAGTAGGATCTACCACTGACACCCTCCAACCACCCACATAAACAGACAGAAACGACAGAAGGAAAGAAAAGAAGTAAGATCTACCAGTGGCACCCTCCAACCACCTACACGTTCAGACAGAAATTATAGAAGGAAAGAAAAGAAGTAGGAGCCGCCAGACACACCCTCCAGCCACCCACCCATCACAATATG
>NW_004801583.1:0-1021 GCF_000002075.1 Aplysia californica | reverse complement strand
CCATCGTAAGTGTGTGGTCTGTCTGTCTGTCTGTCTGTCTGGGTGTCTGTTTGTCTGTCTGTGTGTCTGTCTGTCTGTTTGTCTGTCTGTGTGTCTGTCTGTCTGTTTGTCTGTCTGTGTGTCTGTCTGTCTGTTTGTCTGTCTGTCTGTCTGCCTGTTTGTTTGTCTGTCTGTCTGTCTGTCTGTGTGTCTGTCTCTGTGTGTGTGTTTGTCTGTCTGTCTGTCTGTCTGTGTGTGTGTGTGTGTCTGTCTGTCTGTCTGTCGGTCGGTCTGTCTGTCAGTGTGTCTGCCTGTCTGTCTGTCTGTCTGTCTGTCTGTCTGTGTGTCTGTCCGTCTGTGTGTCTATCTGTCTGTCTGTCCGTCTGTGTGTCTATCTGTCTGTCTGTCGGTCGGTCAGTGTGTCTGTCAGTGTGTCTGCCTGTCTGTCTGTCTGTCTGTCTGTCTGTCAGTGTGTCTGTCTGTCTGTCTGTCTGTCTGTCTGTCTGTCTGTCCACTGGCCGAGAGGCCGGCGAGGGGAGGGTACCACACTAGCCATGAGTGCCGGTAGCTCCGTTTATATTAACGTTTTCTTTTGGGGGTTTTTCTTCCTTTTTCCCCTTCTTTTATTTCTCATTCTTTCTCTCTCTCTCTCTCTCTCTCTCTCTCTCTCTCTCTCTCTCTCTCTCTCTCTCTCTCTCTCTCCCCTCTTGTCCTTTTTAGGGGAGGGCGGGGGGTGCGCGACAAACAGTCTCAGTTTGGAAAAAGTTTTACGGCGCTCTCAAACGCTTAAGGCAGACAAGCAGATAGACAAGCGAGCACAACACAGGTTGGAGTTTATAGCTCCACTTGTCCATCAATAACGGGTATATTTGGCCGAGGAGCAGATGAAAAAGACCCACAATTTTTATGAAAAAGAACACAATTTTTATGAAAAAGAACACAATTTTTATGAAAAAGAACACAAATTTTACAACTGGTAGTAGAAGAATGGACGTAGTAGGTCACATCGCGTACTCAGTGTACGGTCAAGGGAGACTAGGGT
>NW_004801582.1:0-1022 GCF_000002075.1 Aplysia californica | reverse complement strand
TTTTCATCCATCTTTTTTTAAAACAATAATACCATGCACTGTGTGTCTTTCGGTATCGGTAAGACAACTGATTTCTAATGACTGTACTACGTTTTACGCCCCAATCAACACAAATAAGTTCTTTAGAAGACGGGCTGCTTGGACCTCGCCTGTCAAGGCCGATGCCCGACTGAGAGGGATACACTCGATACAGTACAGCGTCTCAGCAGAGATACACGGGGCTCTCGTGGCCTTGAGGTTAAGGTGTTCGCCTCTCGTTCAAAGGTCCCGAGTTCGATTCCGGGTAGCGACGGAACATTTTCTTCTCTAAAATTGTCTCCTTTCACCTCCTTTCCTGCTCTCTAGCAATGTTTTGTCGTCTGCTTTCGTCTCCCCTTTCTGCCCCCATGCCTCACCTACTTTGCCCCCTCCTATGGGCTCCTGACTCTGCAGCCTTATTACTGTTTCTCCTTGACTCCTTCTTACTGCTGTCTTTCAGCTACACCCCTGATCTTATGGTAGGTAAGATCTACACCTAGTCTTGGACAAGGGCGAAAAATCTCAGAGGTCCCGTGGGCAAGTTGCATACGATAAAGATCCATTGGTTGTCCAAATTCGATAAGAGTAGGCCTCGGCCGCCACCCCGGCAAAATCCAAAATTTTCTACCAACTGAAAAAGTTTGGTGTGTCTAGCGCGCTCATATGAACTTCTGCAGTTTCGAGCGCCGTAAAACAATTATGAAAAAAAAAGAGATACATGATTTAAAAAACCCCCAACCCTTTCCGCAGAGGAATCGAACCCACTTCATCTGCTTGCGACAGCTAGATCTGCACCATAGACGTCAGAGACACAGGACTTCCCACCCGTTTACAACTGGGAGGTTTTTGGGCGTCGCGACTACAAGATTTGACGTGCTCTTTCGGAAAAAAAAACAGTCTGTCGTCTCCTTTCCCCCTCCTCTGGGCTCCAGATTCTTTCTACCGCCTTTCAACTGTTACTCCTTGGATTCTTCTTACTGCTGTCTTTCAGCCACACCCCTGAT
>NW_004801581.1:0-1024 GCF_000002075.1 Aplysia californica | reverse complement strand
GAGTGTGTGTGTGTGTGTGTGTGTGTGCGCGTGCACGCACGGTGGGTTACCTCTAATCTTCCGCTTTTAACTGACCTGTGTGTGTTACAAGTGCCGTAACACTCTTATTGAAACTAAATTGTCGAATCCCTCTAATCATATCGAACCAAGTCAGTGTTTCCCTCACTAGCTCTTACACAACTCAGACTTTGTGTACACGATAATGTAGCGCCTTCATAATTTATGCCGAGATCTTGTAAATGTATCCAGATTTTGTACTCGATTAAACCTGAACAATAAATCCGGTGACTATCAGTCAGATCTCTGCTGTTACTGTAACTGGTGCTTTCCTTGTTGTCGTCGTCGTCGTCGTCGTTGTCGTTTTTGTTGTTGTTGTTGTTGTTGTTGTTGTTGTTGTTGTTGTTGTTCTTGTGTTTCAACAAGCAGAAAAGTCAGAGAGGTACACATTTTGCAGAACAATAACAATAAATTTAAGGCATGTCACAAATTTGTATCACAAAAAAAGATTTTGAAAATATCCAAACTCAAACAGAAATAGAATAACAAAACAAAGAAACATAAAACAACAAAATAACAACAGCAGCAACAACAACAACAACGACGACGACAACGACGACAACCACAGCCACGATGACGACAACAACGACAATACTACCACCACCACAAACAACAACAACAACACAAAACCCGTAACGTATGTCAAACTTCCTAAATTTATCTTTATTTTCGAAATCATATAAAAACAAATGTACATGCATACTTAATTACATTTGAACATTCCGAACTTCTGGGTTCCAGGAAAATGTAGATATAGATCTAGTCTATATATATGCTCGTATCTATTAGTCTCGGTGTAGTGGTTCAGATGAAGAAGACATTCTTGGAAATTGTAGCTCCTGAAAATAAATACTTTAAACTGCTGGGGTGTTTCATCAAATGATACGTCTATATACAGACCATAGATCCATAGATATAAACCACTACTACAGAACACATACACGCATACACGCATGCACACACAGAC
>NW_004801580.1:0-1023 GCF_000002075.1 Aplysia californica | reverse complement strand
CTCCCTCCTTCCTCCTTATTTTTTCTTGACGCTGATTTCCAAGACAGTCACAATCGATTTCTGATAATCGATAAAGCCCCGAGAAATCCCGGGCCGATACCCTGCGGCTTGTGGTGAGGGCGACACGCGGCCTGGAGGCTGTATCGGAATTCCGCCAGTGTGTTGTGTGTGCCCAAGGTTCGATACCGCCCACCACTTGAGTGGAGTCTATAGAGTAGGAGGGATTGTCGGTGCCATAGAAGTGGGACGGGGACATAAACGGAGCAGGGAAGGGAGGAGAGGGAGAGTGTAGTATATTATTATAGAGGGAATGTCGGCGCCATAGAAGTGGGACAGGGAGATAGACGGGGCAGGGGGAGAGGGAGGAGAGGAGAGGAGAGGAGGGGGGAGGAGAGAGTGGAGAAAGTGGAGTCTATTGAGGGAATGTCGGCGCCATAGAAGTGGGACAGGAAGACAGATGGGGCGGCAGTGAGGAGGGAGTGGACAGAGTGAAGGAGACAGTGACGGAGGGAATGATGTTTGACAGGGATAAATGGTGCAGGTGGGGAAGGGGACCAGTAAGGGAGAATAAGGGAATCTTGGTGCCATAAATGTGATGTGTGTTACGTCTGTGACGTATGTGACGTGTATGGCGCGTGTGACGTGTCTGACATATGTGACGTATGTGACGTGTCTGATATATGTGACGTGTCTGACATATGTGACGTGTCTGACATATGTGACCTGTCTGACATATGTGACGTGTCTGACATATGTGACGTGTCTGACATGTGTGACGTGTGTGACGTGTCTGACATATGACCATATGTGACGTGTGCTGGCATACTTGACGTCTCCTCGCACCTGCCCAGCCTCCCGGCACCGAAAGAAAACAACACACGTCATCAACTGTAACAACCGCCATCCTCTGCCCACAAGGAGGTTATTATACAGTATACAGTATTGCAAGGTTCTTGTCTGCACGTCACTCAAGGGTCAAGGCCGGGGTCAGGGAGTGCAGACCGGGGTACATTAACCACCGAC
>NW_004801579.1:0-1024 GCF_000002075.1 Aplysia californica | reverse complement strand
GGGGGGTACAGCCCCTCCTCTGTGTGACAAACAAAACAATTGACAGACCGACAGCTGAGTGGCTGGCAGACTGCTTGCTGTGTGACTGACAGAATTTAAAGTGACAGACATTGGCCGCTGTGTGACTGACAGAATTTACAGCGATGGGCCTGCAAAAAAAAAGGCCACTGTGCGGCTGCCAGGATTCAAAACGACAGACAAAATACTCGACAAGAAACACACACAGAGACACGTAGCTGCGTGACTGGCAACAGTAAAACAAGCGACTGACCTCATTGATGTGCTTGTAGGTCTTGATGAGGTCCACGCTGAGCTTGCGCAGTGGCGCCGTGCCCGAGTCGCGGAACGAGCTGGGGATCTTGGTCTGCATGGCAGCAACCTCTCCGACCGCCGCCGCCGCCCCGGGCTGATGCTGATGTTGCTGATGCAGGGCTGTAGGAGCGGGCACGTGAGGCTGCTGCTGCTGCTGCTGCTGCTGCGGTTGCGGGTGGTGGTGGTGATGATGGTGGTGATGTTGTTGTTGCGGTTGCGGTTGCGGCAGAGAAGGCTGCGGCTGGTGTGTCGGCTGGTGGGTGGGTTGGTGGGTGGGTTGGTGGGTGGGTTGGTGGGGGTCCAACATGTCAGCAGGGCCCCCCGGCAGCCCGGGGCCTACCAGGCAGGAGGAGGGGGCCGGGCCCGGGCCGGCATGGCGAGCGCGCTCCAACTGACCTGAGAACACGGGAAACAGACGTAAAACGTGAGTCCGTTGTGTACATAAATTATAAAACACGTGAAACAGACGTAAAACCTGAGTAGTCCATAGGGAAAGGACAAAATACAATAGAGAGAGACCAAATACACAATCCCAAACTGACCTAGAAACACGCGAAACAGACGTAAAACGTAAGTCCATGACCAAATACATAATCCCGAACTGACCTGAAACCACGCAAAACAGACGCTAAAGATTAAAATGCACGACGTGCTGTTGTCACTGCTTCGTTGGGAATCACAAAATACCTACGACAGTGACCAAATACACGTA
>NW_004801578.1:0-1024 GCF_000002075.1 Aplysia californica | reverse complement strand
ACACACACGCTCCTCCCTCACACACACGCTCCTCCCTCACACATCCTCTCCTCCAACCAAATCTGTGAACATAGCTACAATCTATACATATTCTATCAATTGTGAAAGTCCGTCACTTTGGCAGCCTAAAATTTCCCAAGCATTTAACTTTCGAATTTGAAAAAAAGTATTAGTGGTTCAGAATCATTCAAAGGGTGCAGAGATTTACTGATGAGTCTGAAGTCACTGTAGTTTAATTTTCAGTTTTTCATTAGCTTCGTTTAGATCTAATCTTGGGAAAGTCCGTCTTCTAAGACGCCATTATAAACACGTGAGAATTCCGCTTACTACCCGTGCGCACTGACACCACACCTTTGAAATTCTGGAGTGCACAACCACTAAAGCAGAATAGAGAATCAATCTATACATCTAGTATTTGGCAACTGGAAACACATGTGTCACTTTTCTCTCAAGGTTCATTGCTCCATTCCAGTACGTTGTAAATATAGTAGCCTAGGCCAATGCCTTTCAGTTGTTAATGCGCCAATCTCCTTTAAGGGCCACGCCTTTTGGTCACTTCCGTCCGTGGAGATCTCGTCGCGTGCTCTCACAATGGTGGGAAGAGAACGTGATTTGAATAACTAGATCTAGTAGGCTGAGTGAGGAAGATGAACCCTTGGTGTTAGTCAGTTATTGAATATATTATTACGATAATGATACTCCTATTATAATAACCATCATTGGTAACGTCATCATAACCAACAATCTCGATAACTATTTACTGTAAATTATGTTACAATGATCACTCTATTGCTATAAATATTAGTTTTACCAATAGTATTACTATTTTTTGTAACAGTGTTTATTATTAGTACAATGTAAGCAATATTATTTCTATAACATTTACTGTTACAGCTATTATTATTATAACTATTAGTTTTAGTAAAAGTTTTTTTTTGTTTTTGTTTTTGTAAAGTGTTTTACGGCGCTCGCAACTGCATAGGTCATATGAGCGCGCGGGACACACCTAATATTTTCAGTTGGT
>NW_004801577.1:0-1025 GCF_000002075.1 Aplysia californica | reverse complement strand
CTTCTGCTTTACTTGAACATCAAATTTGACCCACAGGTTCATTCAGCTATCTGTCACATTTCTCACTCAAATAGAGGATCTGATCCCACAATGTTACGTGACACTTGTCGCTTTCTGATTGGAGTTCGTCCATAATGTATATCCAACCGACCTTTACCTGACCTGGGCGATGATCATACGTATTATTATAGTCGAAGTTGTCCAAGATTCTCACCCATTGTCGAGGAAAGCATTAGCCGTTTTAGACAGGTTGACGATTGGGACATTGTTATTATGACACACAAACAGAATGGGAATGGGGAAAGGGGGGATGTGGTATTTTCCACAGGTGATTGTCATGGACAGGTGGCCTTTAGTGCAATCTCAACTTATTCGCTTTTGGAAGATTCGATTACACTAAGACAAAGTGTTAGTGTTTGCCCCCGCCAAGACAAAAGATCTGGATTGCTTAAAATTGATCAAATCAAGATATAAAAAGAGAAACTTTCTGCAGTGGGCCTTGGGTAATGGCAGTTCGCCAGCTTTCAGCAGACACTACCGAGAGGGCTCTCATGACCAAGAGGTTAAGGTGTTGGCCTCTCATTCAAAGGTCCCGGGTTCGAATCCAGGTAGCGACCGAAAAATTTTCTTGGCTTAAATTGTCTCCTTTCACCTCCTTTCCTGCTCTCTAGCAATGTTCTGCCGTTTGCTTTCGTTTCCTCTTTCTGCCCCCACCCCCTCAACTCCTTCGCCCCCTCCTCTGGGCTCCTGACTCTTTCTGCAGCCTTTCCCCTGCTACTCCTTGGTTCCTTCTTACTGCTGTCTTTCAGCCACACCCCTGATCTTCTGGTAGGAAAGATCTCTACACCTAGCATTCTCGGACAAGGGCGAAAGAATCTCGGAGGGCCGGTGTGCAAGTTACGCACGTTAAAGATCCATCGGTGGTCTAAAACCGATAAGAGTAGGCTTCGGCCGCAACCCGGCGCAAAATTCAAGATTTCCTACTAACTGAAAAAGTTTAATGTGTCCAGGGCGCTCATATGACC
>NW_004801576.1:0-1026 GCF_000002075.1 Aplysia californica | reverse complement strand
CCTCTGAGTCAAGATTACCATTTCTGTATTTACTTATTTATTCATTGGGGTACTTTCGGCTCTGACCTCTGCGGCCCGGTGTCGAATAGTCGATCAATCCATTAGCATAGTCGATTAATCCATTTGAATACTCGATGACTATTTGGTACTTTGGTGGTACAATATTAGAGGGAGAGAATTGACTTTGTGGGCGATGGGGTTGAAGGGTGCCGTGTCACTGGTAGGTCCTACTTATTTCTACTCCTTCCGTTGATTCTGCGGGGGGTTGGAGGGTGTCACTGGTAGGTCCTACTTATTTCTACTCCTTCCGTTGATTCTGTGGGGGGTTGGAGGGTGTCACTGATAGGTCCTACTTATTTCCATTCCTTCCGTTGATTCTGTGGGGGGTTGGAGGGTGTCACTGGTAGGTCCTACTTATTTCTACTCCTTCCGTTGATTCTGTGGGGGGTTGGAGGGTGTCACTGGTAGGTCTTGCTTATTTCTGTTCCTTCCGTTGATTCTGTGGGGTGTTGGAGGGTGTCACTGATAGGTCCTACTTATTTCTGTTCCTTCCGTTGATTCTGTGGGGGGTTGGCGGGTGTCACTGGTAGATTATTACCTCTTTTTTTGTTCCTTCCGTTGATTCTGTGGGTGGTTGGAGGGTGTCCGTCTCTGGTAGGTCTTGCTTAATTCTGCTCCCTGTGTTGTTTCTGTGGGTGGTTGGAGGGTGTTACAGATAGGTCCTACTTCTTATCTTTCTTTCTGTTTTTTTCTATGGGTGGTTGGAAGGTGCCACTGGTAGGTGTTGCTTATTTCCTTTCCTTGTGTTGTTTCTGTGAGTGGTTGGAGGGTGTCATTGGTGTGTCTTACTTATTTCCTGCTATGGTTTCTGTCTGCCTGGGTGGTTGGAGGATGTCACTGGTAGGTCCTACTTTTTATCTTCTGTTGTTGTTTTGTATTTTATTTTTGGGAGGGTAGGGTGGGGTTGGAGGGTATGCACCGTCTGACCTTTTCTCGTGCCCCATGAGTTTCTCTCTCTCTCTCTCT
>NW_004801575.1:0-1027 GCF_000002075.1 Aplysia californica | reverse complement strand
TCAGAGGCCCAGCTAGTGGGATCATCAAGGGTCACTTGGCAGGTCGGCATCTAGTGGTCAAAACTTTACACCTCTCAAGTGCTGTCCTAGCCTCTCTGGTAATGTCATGCATCAGTCCGTCTTATCCATTACCACCAGTGCTTGCATCTCTTGGGACCACAGTTTGACCTATTAAAAACTGAAACAACTAAACATCTCCTCTGCTTCCATCCTTAGCCCCACCTGTCGGTGTAATAAGCACAGTTAACCAATGCCATCCCTTCCTTGCATGGAACAATGATTCGAAGAACTTTTTTCTGGACTAACCGGACGATCAGAGTGACAGGCATTGGTCAAACTATTTTCCCCACCTTCGGCCTATGGCTACCCAGGAAAGTTTCCACGTTGGAGCGCCACTCGAGCACTTTCACAGGCACTGGTGAGATTTCCCACCCACACCACCCTCACCATCTGCACCGCTCAGGGCTCACATACGAGATGGGGGGGGGGGGCACTGAGACAGTATGTATAATCATTGGGTAACATCAAGGAAGTTTTAAACATGGTTGCTTTAAAAAAATGTAAAATGCTGTTTTGAAAAAATTGAAGGTACAGTTTTTGTACCTTTGTTCAGTTTATTTTTTAAAAAAGGAGAGTTTTCTCTATATCCAAACAAATATACTCACCAATAAAACCAAAGTTCTCCTATACGTAGGGCAATGCCCACTTTTGGTGTAGGTCAAGATTTGTGGAAACCTCCGAAATCTAGGTTAGCCCGCTTGTCCGTAAAAGCGAACAAATAAAATTTATTCTAAAGACCCTGGCTGACATTTTCCCCGACGTCCATCCCCGTGCTCATAGTATGGGACGCAGCTAGTTGGAGGAGGAGAAGATGGCCCAGAGCAAAGACGGACACAGAGAGCCTTTTTCGGCGGTCTGTACACATTTTTTGTAGGGTGAAAGAGGTGATGGGATAATGACTAATTGCATTAAAACAGCACATACCCCTTGTTCTACAGTACAGAGCCTATAGCATGTTCTGCGTGCT
>NW_004801574.1:0-1028 GCF_000002075.1 Aplysia californica | reverse complement strand
GTACAGGTGATTGTCTTATACAGGTGGTTGTCTTATACAGGTAGTTTCAGGTAGAGCGGGTTGTACTGTATCCCTGGATTGGCTTGACCCACTTTGTTAACCCTCTCCGTCTCGCGGCAACGCCAGGGGTAATCCTGCGAGGAGATTAAGTGTCGATTAACTCCCTGGGTAATCCATGACCTGAGATAATCCGGCGGGGTCAGCTGGACAAACAACGACCGGTCACTCCAGACCTGGGGCCGCGCCGGTGGGGAGATAATCCTTGGTGGAGGGTCAAGAGTTGACCTGTGTACCCCTTGTCCACACCTCGTGATGTGGGAGCGATGGTCTAGGAGACTCCTTAACCCTTTTGTAACTACGTCCCTGGTTTAGGAGGCTCCTTAACCCTTTTGTAACTACGTCCCTGGTCTAGGAGACTCCTTAACCCTTTTGTAACTACGTCCTTGATCTAGGAGGCTCCTTAACCCTTTTGTAACTACGTCCCTTTTATAGGAGACTCCTTAACCCTTTTGTCGCCACGTCACTGGTTTAGGAGACTCCTTAACCCTTTCACTACAAAGTCCTTACAGCCATGGTGCAAATGTCTAAATCATATCTTTTCATATTTCTTATTATTTTTATAGTGACATGTATATCAAACCCTTCGGCCTCAGAGTCCTTGAGGACCTTAAAAACATAGGCATTTCCCCGACCTCCCTCCGTGGCGCCTCACCAAGGCAAAAGTAGACTTACAGCTGACCACACACAATAACAAAGAAAGCACAAACACCAAAACATTTGAAGCAGACTACAAAACACTTATAGAAACATACCCCTGTGCGCAGCTCATCTTTACATATGGCTCCAAACAGGACTCTGCTGTGGGCGCCGCAGCCCTATCTCCCAACAGTACACACCAGAGCAGACTCCATCCTGAAGCCTCCATTCCATTTTCTCTGCGGACGCTACCGCCATTGACATGGCACTGGACTTCGTAGAAAATTCTCCAAATAAATCTTCCCTTATCCTTTTTGACTCTCTGTCTTGCA
>NW_004801573.1:0-1027 GCF_000002075.1 Aplysia californica | reverse complement strand
AAGACAGAAAGCAACAACAACACCAAAAACAAAACTTAAAAATAAACACCAAAAAAATCCACACAAAAAAACTAAACAAAACAAAAGGAAAAAAAAAAACCTCTCAGAAAATGAACGAGGCGCCGTGTGTTCATTTCGTCCATCGTCTGCAAGAAATGCGCGCGCGCGCGGGATGGAGCGGTGCAATCGACATCGCGTTCATTTGTATTCTCGTAATCACGCGCCAGGGCGCGCAAAAATTAAGTCCGCGTTTTTTAATGAGCGCGAAATGAACGCCTGGTTGAGCGCATAGATGTCTTAATGCGTCCTCTGAGACTTCCGGATAAAACCCGGATGAAGTCCCGAGGGGGAGAAAATGACGCGGGTCACCGAGAGAAAATTATATGTGTGTCATCGTAGGGGAAGCATCCGCTCGTAATAACGATGAAATCGAAGAAACCGCCATTTATCCGCCAGATGGGCACTTTTAAAATCCTTATTTAAATCTTTGGAAAAAAAAAATAAAAAAGGGCGGTGGGTTGAGGTCAACAGTTTTTACGTCCATCTCAAAACACATTTTTTTGTGTGGATCTTTACTGAAAAAAAAACGTTGACGAAAGGTAAATTAGTGTAAATTTACAGACACTCAGCCTTTGGGAGTCACCAGACTTTGGCGGCCATTATCTCATTAAATTTACCTCTGACACCAGGCGACTTCTATCTCCTCCAATCACAAATATCTCGACTTTTATTCAAGATAGATGAGCATTAATTCACACACAAAAAAACCCCCAAGACAAATAAACAGACTTTCAGATGATACTAAATATGCTTATAAATTGACGAGCGTGTGACTCTTGCGCGTCGTGACGACACATAACATGGAGGATCACACGTCTTCTGATGTCCATATTGTAGACCAGTTGTTCATGTGTTCTGAGCCCACAGTTTTGAACGTTCAAATGTTTTTTATTGCAGTTTTATCATCTGCGGTGTCGGTCGCATAATATGCTCGAGAAATATCGTTTTTCTGAAAATCAATTTCTAA
>NW_004801572.1:0-1028 GCF_000002075.1 Aplysia californica | reverse complement strand
AACAACTATGGTTGCCCTAACCGTTATGTGATTCACTATGGTTGCCATAACCGTTACGTGAGTCATTGTTTGATTCCCTGTGGTTGCCCTAACCGACTTTTGTGTTTGTTTTTCAGTCACGGAAAGGTGGCTGGCCAGGCTCCACTCACTACAGAGGAACATGCGAGCGTTTGAGAGGAGATTGGACCAGCCCGGCGGGGTCTAAGCACACTACCTGAACACACATGGACACACCACGGGGGGCACACCTGGACACACCACAGAGAGACATGCCTGGACGCACCTGGACACACCATGGGGGACACACATGGATACACCTGGACACATCATCGGGGACACACCTTGACACACCTGGACACACCACAGGGAGGCACACCTGGATGCACCTGGACACACCACAGGGAGGCACGCCTGGATGCACCTGGACACACCATGGGACACACACACCTGAATACACAATGGGGACACACCTAGACACAACTGAACACTGAATGGGGGACACACCTGGACACTCAATGGGAGACACACCTGGACACTCAATGGGGGACACACCTGGACACACAATGGGGACACACCTGGACACACAATGGGGAGAACACCTGGCACACCTGAACACACCTGGACACACCTGGACACACCTGATCACACAATGGGGGACACACCTAGGCACACCTGGACACACAATGAGGGACACACCTAGGCACATCTGGACACACCACAGGGACACATCTAGAAACACTGACAATACAGGGGACACATGTGCACACATGTATACACCACAAGGGGATACACCAAGACACACCTGTACACACCACAGGGGGATACACCTGGACACACCTGGACACACAACACATGGATACACCTGGACACACCTGGACACACAACACATGGATACACCTTGACACACCTGGACACACAACACATGGATACACTTGGACACACCTGGACACACAACACATGGATACACCTGGACACCACAGGGACACCTGGACACACAACAAGGGGATACGCCTGGACACACCTGGACA
>NW_004801571.1:0-1027 GCF_000002075.1 Aplysia californica | reverse complement strand
AATACTGTACACGTCCATTCTACAGATTATATTATACAGGCAAAGGCTCTTAATATATGGATGGCAGTTCCGCGTCGTTTGAACAGTCAATTTTCTCATCCAATTTCTCAGCATCACAGACCACGCTATGAGTGCCCTTCTATTTAAACTAAATGCATAAAATAAACATAAAACTGAATAGAACTGAATGCTCCATGCAAGAAACATTACAGTCTGATTATAGATAAGAAAGATTTGAAGAGGTTCGTAGATTTATGTTATGCCTGACCGGGTGGTTGGAGGGCACACTGGTAGTTCCTACTTTTTTACTTTCCCTCTGCTCTCTCTCTCTGTCTGTCTGTCACACATTTTTCCAGCACTAAATGACCAATATTGCGTCAAAATATTCTGTCTACTTAAACAAAACCCCCAAAAAAAGAGTGCCTGTAGATAACAGAGCGATGCCACGGGCCTCTAAACTGGCGCGCTGTATAATCTATTAACTATTTGTGGTGGCCAAATTTTGCTATTCAAAAGGCTTTTTAATGGCTGCACTGATCGACATGCGTTTTTCGCCAAAATATTCTTTAAAATATTCTCCAGATCATGACGCCCTTCGATTTTTCAGTTTTGAGACAGTTTTGCTGCAAAAGCTAAATTTCTTTATTTCGCCGATCGCTTTTGTTGGCCGACACTTCTGTCTCTGTAATTTTAGAAAATCCGGTGCGGAAGTAATATTTTGCGAGGCGCATTTTGTTTTGAGAGTATAGATCTAGATCTAGACCGTCTAATTGTTTGCCTCTCTCAAGATTTATTGCTCCTTTCCAGTAGAGTGTAAATATAGTAAGCCAATGACTTTCAGTTGATGTTAATGCACCGACCATTCCTTTCATTGAAAGGAGGCCCAGCTAGTAAGTTATAAAGAGTAAGAGTTAGGGAGGCTACTGGTGTAGGCCTTACTTCTTTTCTTTCCTTCTACTCTATTTGTTTCTGTCTGTCTAGATTTCTCCCTTGCGTGGATAGATGAAGGGTGCAAGTGGGAGGTCCC
>NW_004801570.1:0-1030 GCF_000002075.1 Aplysia californica | reverse complement strand
CGCAACCTGCGACAGATACGCTTATTGGCCCGCAGTTGGTAGTTCTTTGAAGTCCAATATATTATTATCATCACACTTTTGTTTTTGTTATTGTTTTAGTCAGCAATAGATGTTTTATATAACTCCAACACACGCTCCCCACGATCACGGCGAGATGTTTCACTGTGTAACAGATCAGGGTTACAGCAATACTGAAGAAAAGCAGACCAGACACTACACAGTATTACGAATCCTATCCATTTACATGAAAGAACAGGATAGTTTGACAAAGCCAGACACGGAAATAACGCTAATTTCAAAACAATGCCCTAATTTCACCAAGAAGATAATAATTAAACAACACTAAGAAGGAGCAATAAATGCTGAAAATCAAGCTAAATTGCCTAAGTGGGTGGTTGATGGGGGGTTTAGTGTGGTTTGCTTATTCTTTCCTATCAAAGATATATTGCCCTCATCTCTCCTGCTTCTTTACTTTGTATCATACTCTCTAGCAACACCTCTTATCGTCTGTGCTTATATTATGACTTATTTGTGTTGCAAGTGCTGTAAAACCAAGGAGTTTACAGTAATGAAGGATGCTCTGTGGGCGGCACCGCACGCCTGAAAGGAGCCCTATCTCGCAGCGGAACTGTGGTCTACCTGCGCTGCGTTTACGCACTGAAATCTAGATAAGAAAGAAAGTTTTATTCCGAGATTAGGCAAGTCAATTAGTAAAAATGCCTTCCACCTGTGCTGTGTTTAAGTGTAAGAACCGATATGATGCTGCAGTGGACAGAAGTTTTCACAGGTGTTGTTTTCCTTTTAAAAAATCTGAATGAAAGTGTTTTTATGCGCCCAGCGACACAATTGTTATAAGAGGCTGGCTCCGGCACTATCTGCCAAGGCCTACCTGGGCAGAAAGGGATAAACTGCAACAACACCCCAGAAGAAATAATAATTGCATTTATATAGCGCATATCCATGCTCAAGAGCATGCTCTATGCGCTTTACAACTATTACAAGAAAAACCGAGATACTTGATTTTTAAAAA
>NW_004801569.1:0-1026 GCF_000002075.1 Aplysia californica | reverse complement strand
GGAGTTGAAGAGAGTATAGGGCCGCCCTGCCCAAGTCCGGACGAGGCATCCCTTTGCTTTATATTTTGGATGGAGGTGTTTTTACATCCCAGTCGGCACAGTTTAGATCATTTAGGAGGCTGTAGCGCCAACCCAGGCTGAAAGAAATACAAACATCCCAGCAGAAAGGCCGAGACATTCGATAAAAATTTCTCCTCATTCGGGAATCGAACTGGGGTCACCGGCGTGCGACAGCGAAGCGCCTAACCACTACACCGCAGCACAGACGCTGGTCACAAAACATTAGAAAATTGACCTGAACAGCCAGAACAACAAAGACTCCATTTTCCAGGTCACATTAACAGCGACGGGCGCAGCTGACCGGTGAAGCTCAAAAGTCACAGCGACCCAATTCCGGAGCAAAATTAGTTCAGCTTTTCTTCTCGTCTCGTTGCGTCTGATACCCAACCACAGAGGAGCAGCACATTGTAGCGGACAAAATGGCAGCTATTGTCAGAGCAGTGTAATGAGTTCGGTTTTTTGTTTTTGTTTGTTTTGGGGAGGGGGAGGGGGGTTAGGTTGAGTTTTCGGGTTTTTTTTTTTGGGGGGGGGCGGTTTTGTTTTTGTTTCAGTACGGGTTTCACGGCACGTGTAGCATAATTAAGTCATATAAGTGCCACAGAATAGAGGTGTTACAAGCGAATAATATACACTGAAAAGGAGAACAGATAAAGACGATAGATAGGCCCTATTTGATTAGGAAAGAAGGAGCAAACTACACCTCAGCATCCTCCCACCACCCGCAAACCTACTTTAAAAAAATATTTTTTTTAAAAACCCAAAACAGAAGTTTGTTTTTCAATTCGGGTGATCGACATTCAGAAAGACCCCGTCGTTGTGATGATGGAGGCGTGAAAAACACATATTAAAATATTTAGATTCGCTTTGACACAACAGAATATTTTACACTTTGAAAAGTTTTAAACCGAGTCCAGATCTATCAACTGGTTCACATCTTTTTTGTTTTGCAATCGTTTCACGGCACAT
>NW_004801568.1:0-1033 GCF_000002075.1 Aplysia californica | reverse complement strand
AAATACTCGAGATATTATTACTGCTCATGGCAAATCGCCTTACTTTTCTTAAATCGATAAACAGTGACTATGTCTGGGGAATCAGACAGATTGAACGATGAGTTAACCTACACCTTGTCAAACCTTGTCAACAGTGCTGGGATCACTACAGTCGGAACATATCCATCATAAAACGCTGTATCCGAAAAATAAGTGAAAAAGCACAATTAATGAGATTATGTTTGTGAAGCAGCGTGGTGGAATCAGGCTCTTGTCAATTTTTGGGCATGTAGAGTTATTGGTATCATCTTAAAGCTTGTTCAATTGTCTATATTTTGATGAAAACAGTATCCATTTATCTTGAATACAAATCGAGATATTTGCGAAAGAAGAAGGTTGAGGTCACCTATTTTCAGAGGTAAACTTAATGAGAAAATGGCTGCCAAAGATTAGTTATTTCCTTAGCTTAAGAGTCCGTGTGAACTAAAAATTTACATTTTTTGTGCCTTTAATCAACGTTTTCCAGAAAAAATTTCCACAGAAATAAGTTTTTTAATACGTATGAAAGGTGTTGAGCCAAAAACCAAAAATTTGACAAAAATTTATAAACCTGCGGAAAAATGCAAGTTTCTTCACTTTGATTATGTTGACGAGAGCCTGATTCCAAAACGCTGCCTCACATTTTCATTTTTAAATGAGAAAGTGTTTGCTTAGGATGATGATAGGGGAAAACAAAAGATAGAAATATAAAAGAATCGATCATCATGAAGGGCCAGATCTGAAGGAGACATTGACGATTATGGTTCGACATTTATTTCTTTGCTTTGATGCGCTAAGCAATCCCTAAGCAACCCTAGTCTTTCCCGTCACTAATCTGTTCTGGTTGTTTGAGAAAGGTGTTCTCGGTACACCTCTGCCTCTTTTGCCTTCTAGTTTTTCCAGTACAAGCAAGATGTCCGAGCCATTTATGTCGATTTAAGTGTCATGGAATCTGAATGTGTCCCTTCGTAATTGTTAGTATTAGTGAGCAGCCCACACTGGCTTCTTTCAGCAT
>NW_004801567.1:0-1026 GCF_000002075.1 Aplysia californica | reverse complement strand
TAATTAATTTTGCTCACAATATAAGTCCCAGAAGTGTCAAAGGTAACTGTTTGAGTAAGATGCAAATCTTTAATCTATATTACAGAAGCCTGAAAACGTCGTATTTTCTTTTTTTTTGACATTTTAATTTATTTTCAAAATGGGTTTTCTCCCATGGAACAGTCCCGACTCTGAAAAACGACTTAAATGGTGAGTCATGAAAAGCTGTATTCCCAGTGCTCATTACAATAGGTTCGCTCAATAAATTAAATATATCTAGAGGAATGGCACTCCCCAACCCACACTATATCGACTGAAAGCGAGAATTCGACGAGACAGATTAGACAGGCCAAATTTGGAGAAGGAAAACGTGCTTTTTTTTTTACCATGACAACGTACATCCGCAATGGCACGACTGAAAGCAAGAATTGGACGAGTCAGACTAAATTTAGATCTGGAAAGAGTGCTTTTTCACCATGACAATGCCCGCCTACTTGAAACGACTGAAAGCGAGAAAACGACAAGTGTGACCAAATTTAGACAGGAAAAGAGTGCTTTTTCACTATGAAAATGCCTGTCCGCCCTCAGCTTTGCTCCATCAAAATTTATTTGGTGAGAATCCATATATGAGATTTATCACAATCGCCCCCCCCCCTCCCTAAATGCGTTGTCGCATTTTTTATTGGCTGTTTTCATTTAATTCGGCCCGATCCGGACTATTAGAAAAGAATACCTGTTTAATTTTGAAGGATTTCATCACGAGAGTGTGACAAAAAATGATGGCTTCTGCATCTCCAAATGGGAAAAAAATCAGTCTACCCTCAAACGTATCAAACTACAGTATATCAAAACCATAATTTGAGGAAGCTTTCTGCAATGTACACCCTGCATCTGTATCATGGTATTCAATAAATCCAGTCTCTTTCTACTCCTGCTTTCTTTTCCACACACTTTCTAAAAGCTAACATACTATCAGCATTTTGGGTTGTTGCTGTTTGTTGTTGTTGTTTTTTTGTTGTTTTTTTGTTGGGTTTTTTTTTGGGGGGG
>NW_004801566.1:0-1035 GCF_000002075.1 Aplysia californica | reverse complement strand
TCAAACTAAGTTGAAGGTGACGGCAGCACAGGACATATTACTGAACTTTCTGAACAATTGCCTGATTTGTTACGTTCCAGACATAAATAGAACACTACGTTAATACTATAATAGGCTGTTACGTCAGGCGATGATCCGTCTCACATAGAGAACGTCGAATTTCTTTTCTTCGCTCTGAACAAAATTACTCCTTCTCGTCCATTCCGGAATAAAAAAGAAAATCAATATTACTTCCAATTGTGCAAATGTGCGTGTAATGAAGATATTACTTATTTTGTTTTGGTCGGCGAACATCATATGACTTGAGTTTTGGGGTTTGCTTTAGATTATCAAAACTTTCTTTGACGTACACTGTCAGTACTACTCAGTCTTAAGTTTAAGTTTTAAAAACTGTCTTCTGTGTTATATGAAACTAAGGAGACTATTGAAAATGTTAGGTAGGGAAAAGAAATCAAATGAGGTAGTATATTTATTGCTCTCTTCAACTTTACTGCTGATATTGCATGACTACTGTTATTCTCAGAAAATAAATACAGCGGGTGGAGGTGAGGGTGGGTGGGGGTGTAGTTGGGATTGAATCTGGGAGCGCAAATCAGAACTTGCGTAAAATGTCTGAAAATCTGCCTGCCTTGAATTATTGATAATGTTTACAAACGGGCTACCGTTGTTGCGAGGAGAGAGGCTTTCCGTCCCGACGGTCAATACGCGGGCAGAGGACACAATAAATAAATAAGTCGTCTCAATGTGGAGAGCCAAATTTAGACAGCTGTTAGAGAACTTTAAATTCGTTAAAACAGCTCTCCAAGCTGCTGGGGATTTTGCTAAGGGCCACTCTTAGTTATCTGCTGCTTGCTGATGTTCTGCGAGCAAATTAAAAATTACTCGTTCTTTTGTGACTGTGTGTGGCTTAATTCGACTGCTTTAGTGCAAACAAAAAACTATATAAAACGGCCCCAAAAACAAACAAACAAACAAACAAAAAACAAACAAACAAAAAACAAACAAACGAAACCTTTCCGGACTACATAGGGCTAA
>NW_004801565.1:0-1035 GCF_000002075.1 Aplysia californica | reverse complement strand
GAAGGTCTCGTCTCGATGAGGTTCTACGAGTTCAAAATTTAAAAATAATCTCAACAACGTCAATAACAGTGATTGCTACCCCAAAGTTGTTCCCTCAGCAAGTGGAGGATAACCCCACATCCTTAGTTTTCGTACACATTTTACAACGGCATTTGCAACACAAATAATTCACAGAATAAATTTTATTCTGTGAAAAATGCTGGAGATTAGAAGATTAGACTATTAGAGAGTAACGTATTTATATATCAAAGAAAGAGCTGAAATAAAGAGGATACATGTTTGAACAGGGGAGAAAAGGAGCAAACCACACCTGAGCACCCGCCAAACACCCACAAATCAAGTTCTGAGTCGTAGTTTAAGCACGTTCCGAATAGATACATCAACCAGATCCCATAGCTCTTCTTCGTGCGGGGATCGGCGTGGGTTAGAGGATGGATCAAGGCTAGGGGATGGATCAAGGCTAGGGGACGGGGGCGACGAGAGGATGGGGGAGTGCTGTGTGAGGAAAACTAAAGAGACGATGCGTTATCTATAAGGACAAAAAATAAAGAGACGATGCGTTCTCTATAGAGGTAAAAATAAAGAGACGATGCGTTATCTATCGCTTATTTTAATTAGACTTTAAACTCATTTCCATCTCTTATGCTTTCCGCTAGATTGAATGCTCTTTGATGTCTCGACGACGCAGGTATCAGATTCCATTCTTATGCTTAAATTTCTTTGAACTTTTCGAAAAGCTGAACGGGGAAAACAAAAAACAAAAACCAAAGAAAATTGTTTTAAACCAAAAAAATAAAAGCCATAGAACGTTCAACCCAGAACTCTTCACGAAAACCGTCCATGTTCTCTTCCCCTTCCTCTCGGTCTCGCAAGGATCAGACACGTTCGACTGAACCCAGCTGGGAGCCAACTTCACCCTGACCCCAATGACGCTCTCTCTCTCTCTCTCTCTCTCTCTCTCTCTCTCTCTCTCTTTCTCTCTCTCTCTCCCTCCCTCTATCTCTCTCTCTCTCCCTCTATCTCTCTGTCTATATA
>NW_004801564.1:0-1036 GCF_000002075.1 Aplysia californica | reverse complement strand
CTTGTGGCCCCACAAGGAGTGGACACCCTGGGCGGTTTGTTTTGTTTTGTATCGTTTTTGTTTTGGTAAGTGTTTTACAGCGCTCGCAACTCCATTAGGTCACATTAAACATTATCAGTTTGTTAGGAATGAATGTTGAAATGACGAAAACATGCGTCAGAGTATGATTAGAGAGCAGGAAAGGTGAAAGGAAATAATTATTTTAAGGAAGAACATTTTCCGTCGCTGTTGGGTTTCGAACCCGGGACCCGGGAATGAAAGGCGAACACCGTACCTCAACACCACGAGAGCACCCCCCCCCCCCCCCGCATTCATCCTGGGTGTGCGTGGTAGGCGAGTACGTAAATTCTCAATAGAGGGCTCAAGTAGCCTTTTACCACTCTCCTCAGCTTTTGGACAAATGTTTTGTTTCGTTTTCTCGCCTGGTATCTGGTTGGGGTTTTCCTCCACCTCCCCCCTTTTCCCCATGTGTGGCTGTTTGTACCTGAAAAATTGATTTTTTTTTCTCCCACGAATCCCGATTGATATGTTGAACATTGGTGGAAAAGGCCAAAAATAACACAAACAAATGCCTATTGCTGAAACTGACGACATTATTTAGCTAGGTAGTTTAAATCGCACGATGGTTATGTTTAAAAACAAATAAAACATTCTTTATTTTGTGTTATCAGAATATTTAAGAATAACTCAAATTCTGAGCCTTTGGATAAAAAAAAAATTAATAATGGTAATAGCTTCATTAGTATATTATGCATCATGACACGGTGGAATCAGGTGCCCGTCAATTTTTTATTGGCACATGGAGTTATTTGTGTCATCATCAAATTTAGTCATCCTTTTTGTTTAGGATTTAAAACAATACTCATCTATCTTAAATAGAAGTCGAGATATTTGCGAATGATTGAGGAGGAGGTCGTCTGGTAGCAAAAGCAAATTTAGAGAGAAAATGGCCACCAAAGTTGAGGATTTTCCCAGAGTTTGAGTGTCCATAAAAACTGCAAATTAGAATTTTTTGTGCCTCTGATTAACGCTTTTC
>NW_004801563.1:0-1037 GCF_000002075.1 Aplysia californica | reverse complement strand
ATGGCACTTGCAATACAAAATAGGTCACATTACTCACAAGTGCCAAAATCAGAAGTGTTTCTAGAGAGTAGCATACACAGAAAAAAAGAAGGAGAGGCAAGGGCGATAGATATTTGACAGGAAAGAAGGAGCAAACCCCACTAGAGCATCCGCCAACCACCCACTCATGTCAAAGTCCCAATAAATATTTCATCCACACTCTTGTATTTCGTATTTCAAGTTGAAAGTTTCCCTTCGTTTTCCTTTATTAAACACAAGAAGCGGTATTTCTATGGTTGCTCAATCGCACCACTTGGGCTTCGAAAAGAAAATTCAGCGCCGAAACCTTTCCATGCACGTGTGTACAGATAATAAATTAATATTAGGTCTATAACAATAACGTCCATTTAAGAGAGATTTAGATAAAGCAATCATATATATTAATATATTTCCCTTAATAAGAATACGCTACTGCACAAGTGGCAAATGCATAGTATTCTAGAACCTTCTCTATGAAACCAGAAGACGAAATGACAGAGAACCAGTTTAGGAGATATCACAAGTGAGTACCTATATTGATATGTCTACACAGCAGTGGAGAGGGTTTTTTAAAATTCACAAAACAAAGAAATCATGAGTAACTAGGTTTCCATAGTTTCTAATTTCTTCTCTTCTTCTTCAACTTCAATACACTAAACCGAGACTTGACGAGGGCTTTGGAGAATGGAGAAACGAGTCCGTCAGGTGGACGGGGCGGTAACGTCTTCTACGTCACAGGTCACATATTGTGCCCAGAGGTTTTTCTCTATTTACATGCAGGTGTTTTTTGCGCCTCCACCGACACGATTTAGGTCATTTAGGGGAACGCAGGTTCCGACCCTGTGCTTGTTAGGGTCAACGCAAGAGTTGGCTGAGAGTTGTTGTTTTTTGTTTTAGTAAGAGTTTTACGGCTCTTGCAACACAATAAGGTCATATAAATGCTGAAGATTAGAGGTGTAACAAGAGAGTAACAAACACAAAAAAGGAGGAGAGATGAAGACGATAGAAGATGTTTGATA
>NW_004801562.1:0-1039 GCF_000002075.1 Aplysia californica | reverse complement strand
GATCATAATATATATTATTATTTCAATTCTATGTTTGTTTGTAAACTATTCTTTGTGAACGTATTGCTACAACAGCTGTTGCATAGTATCGGGGGAATGTTGAGGGAGGTTTTGTGTGTATGTGTGTGTTTGTGAGTGTGTGTGTGTGTGTGTGTGTGTGTGTGTGTGTGTGTGTGTGTGTGTGTGTGTGTGTGTGTGTGTGTGACATAAAACATAGTTCAATAAATCTGTAAAATTCCGAATTTAGAGGTCAAAATTTGAACTTTCTTTACACTGTCTCCCATAATTTGAACATCAATTTCTTTACACTGTCTCCCATAATTTGAACATCAATTTCTTTACACTGTCTCCCATAATTTGAACATCAATTTCTTTACACTGTCTCCCATAACATCCCCTGATCAGGTAAACAACAAGCGACCAAACACATACCACATCACACTTGTTAGTGCATAGCAAGGATAATCTCAAACTTTTTTTTAAAGCTGTTAGATCTCAAACTTAGAACTCAGAACTCAAACCTTAAAGTCTTCAAACTGCTTCCCATAACATGAAAAGCGACCCAGTACCACATCACGCTTGCTAGTGTAAAGCAAGAAATACATCAAACATATTTTCTTAAAAGCTGCAATATTTCAAACTCAAAACTCAGACATCAAAATCTTCAAACTGTCTTACGTGACACCAAAAGCGATCCAATACCATATCACACTTGTGGCGTCGGTGGCCTAGTGGTTAGGCTCTCGGACTCGCAACCGTAAGGTCGTGGGTTCGAATCCCGTCAGGGTCCCGACGTTGTGTCCTTGGGAAAGGCACTTTGCACACATTTTCCTCACTTCACCCAGGTGGGAATGGGTACCCGGCTATAGACAATGAACGATTTTGTCAGTTTGTTAGTGTTTGAACGTGGGAAATCCGCAGCTTGCACCCTATGCTTCCGCAGAAGCCGAGAATGTTTCAGAGTGTTCTCAAAGGGTTTGCTGAGGTAATAATAGTTGTAAAGCGCATAGAGCACGCTCTTGAGCATGGATATGCGCTA
>NW_004801561.1:0-1039 GCF_000002075.1 Aplysia californica | reverse complement strand
ATTACGGACAAGAAAAAAAAATACTGGGGTCACTGGGGATTGAACTAGAAAATACTGGGGATAGAGCTAAAAAATATTGGGGATGAGCTAGAAAATAGTGTGGAATATTTGGGATTAGCTAGAAAATACTGTGGAACGCTGCGGATGAGCTAGAGAATATTAAGGTTGAGCTAGAAAATATTGGGAATGAGCATGACAATATTACAGAAAAGCTAGAATATACTAAGGATGAGCCAGAAAATATTACGGATGAACTAAAAAATATACTGGGAATGAGCTAAAAAAATACTTCAGATAGGCTAGAAAAAAATAGGGATGCCCTAGAACATACCGGGGATGCGCTAAAAGATACCGGGGAAGAGCTAAAACATATTACGTATAAGTAAGAAACTACTGGGAATGATCTAAAAAGTATTAGGTAAGAGATAAAAATATTAGGGATGAGCTAGAAATTACTGGGGATGAGCTAGATATCAATATTGTGGATGTGCTAAAAAAAATATTAGGGATGAGCTAGAAAATATTGGTGACAATCTAGAAAACACCGGGGATGAGCTAGAAAATATTAGGGATGAGCTTAAAAATATTGGGGATTAGTTAGAAAATACTAGCAAATTTGGGGATCAACTAGAAAATACTGGGGAATACGGTGGATGGGCTAGAAAATACTGGGGATGGAACGAAACAATAATGGGGATGAGCTAGAAAATTCTGGGAATAAGCTATAAAATGCTTTGGACGATCTAGAAATTAATACGGATGAGCTAAAAAATACTGGGGACCACTGGGGATGGAACTAAAAAATACTTGGGATGGAGCTAGAAAACATTGGGGATGGTCTAGAAAATATTGGGTAATATTTGCCATTAGCTAGAAAATATTAAGGTTGAGTTGAAAATAATGTGGAATATTCGGGATAAGCTAGAAAATATTCGGGAAGAGCAAGAAGTTATTAGTGATAGAAAATACTGAGGTTGAGTTTGAAAACATTAGGGATGAGCTTAAAAATATTGGGGATTAGCTAGAAAATACTGGCAAA
>NW_004801560.1:0-1058 GCF_000002075.1 Aplysia californica | reverse complement strand
GTGGCGTGTATACTGGATTGTTCTGTAAGGACCACCTGGACGACCAAGAGGAGCACCCGCAGACAGGACGTCTACAGGAGGTATTTGTCAGGGAAATATGTCTCGGTGTTCATTATTATAGTTTTTTGAGTTAAAGGTAAAAGTTTTATTGTTGCATTTAGGTGGAAAGGGAGAATGATAAAATGTATTTTTACTGAAAGGTTTTTAATAATGACCTTCTGTCCTTTCAAACTGGTTGTAAACAATATTATAACGACTCTTTTTATATTTGGAAACAAAAATGCAAACTGTATAGACGTAAGACGATAGTATTAATTGACAAATGATGAAACATATTTTTTGGACAAATTTAAAAAAATGTTTTTGATGCTTTTTAAACCAGTAGCAAAAATATTTTAGCTACAGTTTATTTTTTCACAAAAAGAAAACAAACCATATGTATAGATACAAACTGTATGTATAGATACAAACCGTATGTATAGATACAAACCGTATGTATAGATACAAAGTATGTATAGATACAAACGTATGTATAGATACAAACTGTATGTATAGATACAAACTGTATGTATAGATACAAACTGTATGTATAGACGTAAGACGATTGTATTAACACGTCTTCATCACCAGGACCAACCATGGACAGGAGGACCAGCCGGAGGAGCACCCACAGACAGGAGCATCTACAGAAGGTATTTGTCTGGGAAATATGTCTTGGAACATAATTGATCAATTTCTAACTTTTAATTTTTCATCCTCTGTTGCAAATTGAGTGGATAGGGCCGTAAAACACCTACTCAATCTTTCAATCAGTCAAAGGGAGATGCAGTTTCCTATGGTAGGCCAGCTGCACAGCTCTGTCAGTTTGGATTTATGATTTATCCGTCAGGGTTTCCTTGACAACCTCAGCCCATCTTTTACATGGCCTTTCTCTTTCTTTATAGCCTGAGTGTTTGGTGTCCGAGGTTCTCAAGGCTGGCTGGCTAGGTAACATACGTAACAGGTGGCCAGACCTTATTGTTCTGTCTTTCTATGAAGTGCAGGCAGGTGTCCCTGTG
>NW_004801559.1:0-1032 GCF_000002075.1 Aplysia californica | reverse complement strand
CAGTTTTTGTCCCTGGATTGATGTGTCTGGGTCTATAAATAGAACACAGACCTCATAGGTCGTTACACTCTGCACCGCCTGGCCTTTCATCGGAATTTTCTTTGTTTCAGTAAGAGTTTTACGGCACTTGCAACACAATAAGGTCATAGAAGTGCCGAAGAATAGAGGTGTTACAAGAGAGTAAAATACACCCCCCAAAAATTTTTTAAAAATAGGATGAGAGATAAGGACGATCTAAGTTTGAGAGGAAAGTAGTAGGAGCAAACCACACCACAGCACCCGCCAACCACCCACAGGGCTTTTATTTGATTAAGAGGAAAAAACAAAACCTCTTGAGGTGAAGCCTACCATTCAGTGCTATAAACTAGGCTGTGTTCATTAATAGTCATTTCTTGGAACTAAGAAGGCGTAAAGATCTGAACTGACAAGCCTTTCTCTCGACTCGAATGTTAATTCCGTGATAGGCGAATCTGTGGCTTATACACCACTAGTAGTAGTAGTAGTAGTAGTAGTAGTAGTAGTAGTAGTAGTAGTAGTAGTAATAGTAGTAGTGGTAGTGGTAGTAGTAGTAGTAGTAGTTGTTGTTGTTGTTGTTGTTGTTGTTGTAGCAGTAGTTGTTTTTGTTGATGATGTTGTTGTTATTTTAAATACGTTTCCCTTTAAAAAAACAACTATTCCCAGTGTGACGCGCTCATGACCTTATGCAGTTGCTAGCGCCGTAAAACTCATACGAAAAAAACCCCCATCCTCCGGGAGGTTGGAGGGTGCCACTGATAGGACTAAAGTCTCCAACACACACATTTCTATAGCACAGACCCCCGCTCTAAGGCAAGCTCTATGCGCTTTACACTCTATTACCACCCCAGCAGACCATAGAACACTCAGAAACATTCGGGGCTCTCCGGGAAGCATACAGTGCAGGCAGCCGATTAAGTGCTCAAACACTTGGGAACTGACAAGATCTTTCACTGTCTGTAGCTGGAACTGCTAGATTTGTATACCATCTTATTGTCTGTCTGTCTGTTGGTCTGT
>NW_004801558.1:0-1044 GCF_000002075.1 Aplysia californica | reverse complement strand
TAGATAGATAGATAGATAGACAGGTATATAGAGAGAGAGAGAGAAAGAGAGAGAGAGAGAGAGAGAGAGAGAGAGAGAGAGAGAGAGAGAGAGAGAGAAAAAGAGAGAGAGAGCGAGAGAGGGGAGATTTAATTAAAAGACTCTCACTGACTCAGCCCTAAATAGTTCACAAACAAAGGAATACTTTTAAAACACAGAACACAGCTTCTGTTACGTCTTGTCTTAAACTTTATTCAAAATAACATTTCACAAAAATTCGAATTGATAAGCATCATATTTTGCAACAAATTGTTTTCGAAATGAAAGAATAGACTTCGGATGAGAATACATTGTGTACAATTTTATCCCAGTACTCTTCCTTTCCACAAACATCGCACTCTATGACAATAAATACAGTTTTGGCATAAAACATTTAGTTACTACAACAGCTTTACACATAACAGGAAGATAAAACTACATGTAGTCTTGTTCGGCGCTTTTGTCAATACTGGAACAAAACATCAATCAAAAATTTTCAGCACAAAAATATGTCGCTTTATCCTTAAAGAAGAGCTGTTACCGTACACGTACTAAAGAAAAATTAGTAAATTCATTGTACACCATTAAGATGCCATAAATAAATAAGTAAAAATAATATGCAGGCGTTCTTATCGACACTTGAAGGCATCCATTCATTGATATTGAAAGATAATATTCACTTTCATTTATGAAAGCAACCATGTACGGTACACCACGTAGATACATGTAAAGCAGTAATACACGCACACATCCATTTATATATATGCACCTTGTTTGTTTTGTTTGTTTGAGTAAAGAGGAGCACATTGATGCAGTAGACTGTAGTGGTCATTTAGCGCTGGGGGAAAAATAGACAGACAGACAGAAGCGACAGAGGGAAAGTACAGAGGTTGGACCTACCCAGGGCGCCCTCCAACCATTCGCTCCGATACATATTATAATAAGTTCATTCATATCATGCACTAATATACAATAATACATTAATTCATTCATTCAATAGACGCATACACTTATGTACATAATAAT
>NW_004801557.1:0-1045 GCF_000002075.1 Aplysia californica | reverse complement strand
ACCGGGTTTGTTGTTTTTACGTTAAGAACACCATATAGAGCCATCCTGTTAAAGTTAATAATAGTAGAGTGCTAAGGCTTGCACTCACACTTGGAGACACGCACGATGAGGAAATTGCACATTTTAAAAAAAAACGCACAATACGCTCATCTCAAGCTTTCACACGCACTGGCTTCTATCAAGTCCCAGAAGAATAAAAACATAATGCATCAACGTGCACTCAACTCCCCTCAAAAAGTAAATAAAGTTTTTAAAATCTGAATTCTGCGCGACCGTTAAATCGGGGCAGACACTACATGGCGATGAAAACCGTGCAGGAAGAAAGTGCGCACCAGTTAACACCACAAATTTCACGCCAACTTGCAGGAAGAGAAATATTAATGTCCGTCTGTCTTCTCTCTCCCCTCTGTCTTGCCAGTTCTTTCTTGCTGTAGGGTGCAGGCAGGCACAAGGGTCCTGTTGGCCGTTCATAACCGTCCTGACTGCCAGTGTGTTTGTCGAGGATAGATACACACTCAACAATGAACGCCCTTTCCACTCGGCGCTTGTGTTTGGGGGGAGATTCGTATTCTGTACGTTTGCGATGACGAATGGGTTAAAGAGAGGGTCATGACACGTGGACGTGGCGAGTAGACTGTTAGCTGTGTACTGTAATAGTAATTTGAGAATGAAAACGAAATGAAAACCAGGGAGTAATAAATAGTGGGGAAAAACAACAACAACAACAGCAACAACAACAACAACAACAACAAACAACAGCAACGCGAAATATTAATCTGTAAGGTATATTATTATATTTTGGAATGGGTGGAAAAGGTAGATCTAGAATCTAGGTGTTGCCGAGAGAGGTGGTTTGGAAAGGTGGTTTGTGGGGAGGGAATAGAGACTGTGAAGGTTGGAGAAGATTAAGAGTGGCCTGGCGTGTTTTGTCGTGACACGAACGTTGTGAAAGGACATGTGTGTACAAAAGTAGAATCGGGCGCTTTAGGGAGATTTCCTTTGACATTTTGTTCATGTTAAATGAACATGATGGATATGGAGAACG
>NW_004801556.1:0-1045 GCF_000002075.1 Aplysia californica | reverse complement strand
GGGGAGGAGGGGGTAAGTTATTGTTTTTACTTCCCCAGCCAAACGGACAAAATTGATTTATACAGCACCACGGTTTGTGTCATAGCTCTTTAAAGCATGCTATTGATATTTATTTAGTTTAGTACTGTACATGTTGGAGCTTTTCTGTAGTTTACTTATGACAGAAATCATCGACATTACCAGTGGTACAGTGTCATCCTTTAATACATCAAGTTATTGCAAAGTGTAAGAGGTTCTTACTGCCATGTAAATTATGTGTGTGTTGGATAAAATCCTTGAAGGCAAAACAAGTTCTTCTGTCACCCCTTCCCTTCTCTTTCTAGTTCTCTCTCTCTCTCTCTCTCTCTCTCTCTCTCTAAGACACTTTGTCTAGTTTATATCGAAACCTTACTGAGTTTGAGTGCCTCTTGGGAAGTTTTCTGAAGCTGTTTTGTTGAGGGAAACTTTACAACTCCAAATTGTGGTCTTGCCAAATTGGAGAGCGAAGTCAGATGGCTAACATGGCTTAATAAGCTTACCGTGACAGAGAAGATATTCCACAAAAGAAAAAAAAAAAAACCCTACTGTATGAATTAAAATATCCGCACAATTAAGATAATATTTCAGAATGCGAAATGCTTCAACCTTGCCTGTCAGGGCTGACCCGTGTTAAGAGGGATACAACGTTCCTGTGGATAGACAAAGGCAACGAGTGGGTGGTTGGCGGGTGCTCTGGTGTGGTTTGCTCCTTCTTTCCTATCAAACGTATTATCGTCCTTATCTCACCTTCTTCTTTCTTATGTTAGTTACTCTCTTATTGTAATACCTCTAATCTTCTGGCGCTCATATGAACTTATGCAGTTGCGAGCGCCGTAAAACCTCTACTAAAACTAAAAGGCATACGTGTACTCGAAAAGTATTTCCGCGCTCGAGAATCGACCTCACGCCTTCTGCACCTGCATGCGAGAAGCAATAGGTCTAATGAATATTATGCTCCTGTGATTCAGAGACTTTCTTTTTTGTGTCTTGAGGATTATGTCAACACGACCCAAGGCAGTGGGAAAAA
>NW_004801555.1:0-1043 GCF_000002075.1 Aplysia californica | reverse complement strand
ACCCTCGGTATCGTGATGTTCCTTATCTGAGCCAAGAAACACGACATTTTAATCAACTCAAAAAGCTACCCAAGTATCCAGCCAGCCAGTCATTACCTCAGAATTACAAAGTTCTTTCTGACATTTTTAGCTGTTTTGAGTTATTAAAACCATGAGTTCAGAAACCAAATGTTCTATAATAATAATAATAATAATAATATAAATAATTTATTACAGGAGTTGTGGTGTTAGACCATGATTTATCCTATGAGTGAAATTGCCAAGTTGTAATCACGAGTTTCAACGATTGTTCACAACACTTCCCGCTTCTCACGCACATTTTGCATACGCATATGGGCTACGTCACTGCTCGCCAATGAAACTTTTTAATGGCAAAACTTGTTACAAGAGATGAATTTTATAGTGAACACGTTTTTGGCAATAAAGATTCTCAAAACAAGCGTTCTATAAGCATAATGTGGCGATTAGAAAAAAATGATACGACTTGCTTTTAAAAGTGATATTGCTGAGGCTGTAAACTTTTTAAAATCTGTAGAAGCCATGGATGGACATTTTTATTAGTATTTAATAAGGACATTTCAAGAATACGGTGTACAGGTGTTTGAAAAAATACTCATCTTTTAGGACAAGTTGATATAAGTCATTGTGCAAAGTTAGAGAATCTATGTTCGTTAGTTGAGGAGATCCTGAAAAACGCTGTTTTGAGAAAATCGAAGGTAAAGTTTTTGCCCCTTGTTCAGTTTCATTAAAATACAAGGAGAGTTTTCTCTACAACCAAACAATATACACACCAATGGAACCAAACTTCTCCTATAGGTAGGGCAATGTCCACCTTCGGTGTAGGTCAAGATTTCAAGAAACCCCCGTAATCTGGGTTAGCCCGCTAGACTTTAAAAGCGACCATTTGACAATAAGTTGCGCCATCTATTTTTGTCCGCACAATGGAGACCCCGAGATCTGTCACCAGCAGTTGACACCCGGAGTCACAGAGCTTTAAGCACTACAGCATACATAGGTAAGTGCCCAGTTCGCTAATATTATTG
>NW_004801554.1:0-1044 GCF_000002075.1 Aplysia californica | reverse complement strand
TTGTTGTTGTTGTTTTTGTTGTTCTTGTTTGTTGTCTTTGGTATTTTTTCCAGCTTTACACAACGAGTTTTACACAATACACGCATACTCAACTCCAAAACCTTCTTCTCGTGTTTCCCTCCAACATAATAAGTAATAAGTCGTTTCGCCAGCGGCAACAACAGCACAACCATCCATCCAAGTGTACATTTCATGCTAATGACCCACCAGAAATTAATCTTGGAAATCAGATTTACTCTCAAAAGACTGATCGAGCGAGCAAAACAATGTCAGATTGCCTTAGATATAAATGTTACGACAGAAACAATTTATTCATCAATCTTTTGCTCGACTTCATGGGATTGACAACATTTTTACTTTCACCAGGACAGAAGGGCGAGAGCCCAGATGTTGCTGGATCAATAACAACAACAACAACAACAACAACAACTTTCACCAGAAGTAAGTCACAAATGTTTACGTTATTAATCTTCTTACGATACTAACTAACAAAGTAAAAAAGAATTATAAAAACTCTCTTCGAGGTCTTTCGAACTGAAATCCGATTTGAATCAATAAAAGGCTAATTAGTAGAGGGAAGTTAAGCCGCTTTTGACCTCACTTTACATCCACAGTCAAAGATTTACTTTCTTCAACGTAATAGGCTGTTGTTGTACATTGTATTTTAATCTCAATACGAATTCAGAATGTGGGTGGTTGGAGGGTGCTCTGGGGTGGTTTGCTTCTTCTTTCCTATCAAACACCATTCTATTGTCCTTAACTCTGGCTCTCCTCCTCTTTTTTTGTTTTGTTTTGTTTTAGTTTGTTACTCTCTTGTAACACTCTCAAACCCTCGGTACTAATATGACAGAATCGTGTTGCATGTTCCGTAAAATTCTTACCAAAACGAATTCAGAATTTGAATTCGCCGAATCAGTGTCTCCAAAAGTTCGCGGATTTGGGAATCGGGGAAATCGCGGGTTCAGCCGGCCCATTCTGGGCGATGACGTCAGTCTCCAAAGGGCTTTTCCGCCCTCATCCATCATGCATCGCCGACTGCGCTCA
>NW_004801553.1:0-1045 GCF_000002075.1 Aplysia californica | reverse complement strand
TGATTAATATTGGCGTACGACTATTGTTATTCTGATTAATATTGGCGTACGAATATTGTAATCTTGATTAATATTAGCGTATCGAAAATGTAAGGTTGATTAATATTGGTGTAGAGAAAAAGTAAGATTTATCAATATTGGTATACGGAAAATGTAAGATTTATCAATATTAGCATACGGAAAATGTTAGATTTATCAATATTGGCATACGGAAAATGTTAGATTTATCAGTATTGGTATACGGAAAATGTAAGATATATCAATATTGGTATACGGAAAATGTTAGATTTATCGATATTGGCCTAACGTACGGAAAATGTTAGATTTATCAGAATTGCATATGGTAAAAATGTAAGATTAATTAATATTGATGTATGGAAAATGTAAGATTTATTCATATTGGCGTATCAAAAATATAAAATAAGATTGATAAATATTAGCGTAAGGAAAATGTAAGGTTAATTGAGTATTGACGTATAATAAATGTAAGGTTAATTGAGTATTGGCGTACAGAAAATGTAAGGTTAATTGAGTATTGGCATACAGTAAATGTAAGGTTAATTGAGTATTGGCGTACAGAAAATGTAAGGTTAATTGAGTATTGGCACACAGTAAATGTAAGGTTAATTGATCATTGGCGTACAGAAAATGTAAGGTTAATTGAGTATTGGCATACAGAAAATGTAAGGTTGATCAATATTGACGTATCGAAAATGTAAGATTGACACACATTGATATACAATGGTGAATTTAATTTTTTATTTGTATGTCTCTCTCTCCCTCTTTCTCTCTCTGTCTGTCTGTCTCTCTGTCTCTCTCTTTCTCTGTCTCTCTCTGTCTCTCTCTCTCTCTCTCTCTCCCCCATTTCTCTTTCCCTCTCCCTCTCTCTCTCTTTCACTCTCTCCCTCTCTCTCTCTCTCTCTCTTTCACTCTCTCTCTCACACACACTCTCTCTATCTCTATCTATCTATCTATCCATCTATCTATCTATCTATCTATCTATCTATCTATCTATCTATCTATCTATCTATCTATCTATCTATCT
>NW_004801552.1:0-1045 GCF_000002075.1 Aplysia californica | reverse complement strand
CAGTTGAAGCTAGAGAGGTGAGCAGAGTAAGTCTGATTCCCTGTAAGGGCTTCTCTGTTGACATCCACCCCTTGGCACTCATATGACCTTATGCAGTTGCGAGCGCCGTAAAACCTCTACTAAAACAAAAACAAAACCACTCACTGACATACACACGAACACTACGCATCGCGCCCGTGCTTAACAATTCTGGCATACTGTTTTCTCTTATAAATAACTCCTATTTAAGAAGAAAAAAACCCCAAACAATTTAAACAAAACGGCACCCCCCCCCCTATAAATCAACAACAACAAAAACAAAAAACAAACAAACAGGAATCAAACTTTGAGAGAAAAAGAAAATATACACGTCAGCATACTCATTGTTTCTCCCCTGAATTATTTATGTCCTGTCTGAAAGTTCTGCCAACGCTCGGCGTTTCGGTTTTGATTTACCACTGAAGGTTTGGGAAAACTTTTGTTGGAGTTCTTGTTTTTACAAGTCTTCATAATCCATCTCTCTCCAAGAAGCCGCGACATGTGAATGCTCGAAAAGATCCAAGCAATGAATGTGCGAAATTCGTGAGTATAATCTTTTTGCACCGTGAAACGAGAGCCAGCTGTCTGTTGTTCTTCGGCTGAGAGTAAATCGTCTGGATTTCCGTGGGTGATGCTTTTGTGATCGAAAGCAACTGGTTCTTTTTTTCCCCTTTTTATTGGGGGGGGGGGGGGGGGGGTTGTTTGTCTCTCGTACTTTCTTTTAAAACGTGAATGTTTTAGACGGGGTAATTTGTGCGTTCGCGAAACGGTTGGTTGAAAGAGAAAACCGCGGTATGAAATGCGCTCAGTGCACGCACAAATGCGTTATTTGAATAGGTTGAATGATCCTGTGTCTCTTACCTGACACTGCTCCCTGCTAAATGCACCGATCATATTCTTGCTCTGAGGAATCAAGTACGGCTTTAAAAAAAATAAACTATTGGGAAAAAATAGACATAAGAAAAAATCCTCACAGTTTCATTCCTCTTCCAGCCAGGTTCCTTCGGGTGGAGAAAGGTGGTATTGG
>NW_004801551.1:0-1042 GCF_000002075.1 Aplysia californica | reverse complement strand
GTGTGTGTGTGTGTGTGTGTGTGTGTGTGTGTGTGTGTGTGTGTGTGTGTGTGTGTGTCTGTGTGGAAATGTGTGAGAGTGGGCAAACATGCAAAGAGAATCTCTACTTTAAACTGAAAGTGTACATCAGTGTATGCTTCTGTCCAGCATGAGAACGCTTTTCTTTCATTTCTTTTTATCTGAAGAAGAAGAATGATAGAGCCCAAGCTGTGTCTGGGTTCGGAGAACACTAAGTCTGAGGTAAATTGTTCCTATTTTTTAAACTAGTCTAGCATATGAATATATTATATTAGCCAAATCAGCGGGACATGGAAATCTCTTTTTACGAAAAGATTTCGGGGCATGTACGTCATATATTGAATACAAAGATTATAGGTGTATAAGTGAGAGAACATTCTGGGCTAACAGTCTGTGTCTTAGACCTGTTCCACTATGTGTATGTTCGTTATGTGTGTGCGTGCTAGACTATAATTTTAACTCATCCACCTCCAATTCCTTTTTAAGAAAGGAGAACTTCAACATTCAATGTAGGAAACGCATTGCTCTGTTGTATATCTAGATTCCTTGTTTTGTAAATTTTTACTTTCACTCCCCCATGCAGATGCACTGCTTTGGGGGTCAAACTGCAGTAAGATTTGCCCCAGATCACACATATATGGCCACTGAAACTGTTGTTAATCAATTATTTTCAAGAAAATTTCATACCTAACAGCAAATAGTCAAATTATGGAGAAAAACAGTTCCTCCCTGCCCATGGATTTTATTTTTTATTAACATAAAGGATTTTCGTGTTTGCTTTAGAGGTGACTTCTCGCAGTACACTTACCTTTTGATGGCATTTTCAAATGAAGTATAATAGTCCGAGAACTTTGCCCCAGCCACAACTGAAGTATCTGAATATTCAGACATTTAAAAATCTCTAGGTCTAGAAATTGAATTCGACGCAAAAAAAGGCTTTTTCCCAGTCCCCACAGAATGGCAGAATAAAAGATGATGCCTATATCTCGCAAATAACTAAAAAATCTGGAGAACAGGAAGCGTT
>NW_004801550.1:0-1046 GCF_000002075.1 Aplysia californica | reverse complement strand
TCTCTCGTTCCTCCCTTCCGGATCATTTTTCTGATGCATTCCTCACCGTCCGAGCTGAAATTGATAATTTTTGTTGTTGTATTTTTGTTTTCAAATTATGTCTCACTTGGTTTGAATATTTCATTTCCTTCTTGTTCTGTTCCGCTGTCTTTAATTGTACCCTCCCTCCCCCCACCCCCACCCCGCAAGCACGCACGCACGCAAGTATACACACGAACACACCCATATACAGATACATTTTTATTTTTTTTAGTTTGAGGGGGGATGGTCGGTTGTTCTTTCATTCTCTCGTTCTTTTTAAATATTTTTTTTTTTAATTCTTTTTTTTTCTTCTTTCCTGTCGAGCGATCTTTCCTTTCAGTCTTGTAGCTAGCTCGTTTCACGTTGGATCATTGTATTATTTATTAATTAATTAATTTTTGGGGGAGGTCGATTGTTCCTTAATTTTCTCCTTCTTTTAAAAAAATGAAAATGATTTTTTATTATTATTATTGTTCTTTTTTTTTCTTTTCGTGTCTGTCGTGCGATCTCTCCTTCCTTCCTTCCTTCCCGTCTTGAAGCAGCTCGGCACCACGCCCCTTACAGATGTATTTGTTGTTTTTTTTTGTCCTGCGATCTTTCCTTTCTGTCTCGTAGCTCGCTCGTTTCACGTTGGATCGTTTTATTATTTATTAATTCATTATTTTTGTGTGTGTGGATTGTTCCTTCATTTTTCTCGTTCTTCTTTTTAAAAAAAAAAGAAATAAATATTTGTATTCCTTTTTTTCTTTTCCTTTTTCTTTTCCTTTTCTATTCTTTTCTTGCCTGTCCAGCGATCTCTCCTCCCTCCACCCCCTCTCTGTCTTGTTACAGCTCGGCACCACACCCCTCGCAACGCAGATTCAGATGTTTATTTTTTTTATTTTTTGTCTTGCGATCTTTCCTTTCAGTCTTGTAGTTTTATTATTTATTAATTCATTATTTTTTGTGGGTGGATTGCTCCTTCATTTTCTCCTTCTTTTTAAAATAAAAATTACTCATTTCTATTCTTTAACACACAAAAAAGA
>NW_004801549.1:0-1051 GCF_000002075.1 Aplysia californica | reverse complement strand
GCCTAGTGGTTAGGCTACTATACCCTTAATCGTGAGATTGTGGGTTCGCAGGTTCGAGCCTCAGCTTTGCCCCACGTTGTGTCCATGGGAAAGGCACTTCACACGAATTTCTCATATGGCTCTGTCCTTTAGAAGATGGGCGTTAAACTCGGAGGTCCCGCCTCTTAAACAATCTAATAGTGTTGAGAGGGGCGTTAAACCTAGATCTATACCATTTCTATCAAATTTTTCATCATTGTCTGGAAACTCTTTCGAGTCGTTTCTTTTTCTTTAATGTATTCACTGAGCTAACTAAGTGTGCCCTGCCCTGCTCTGAAAAGAGGTACTTGAGGTTAACAATGCGTGCGACCCAAATTTGAACCATGCTCCAACTTAAAGAGAGCCTCCTGGGTCCACAGATTTTCGCAGTCACAAAGAAATGTGACGCAGCATGGTGGAATCAGGCTCTTGTCAATTTTTGGGTATGTAGAGTTATTGTTATCATCTTAAAGCTTGTTCACTTGTTTTTATTTGGATTAAAAAAATATCCATTTATCTTGAAAACAAGTCGAGATATTTGCCAAAGAAGGAGGTGGGGGTCACTTGTTTTCAGGGGTAAAATTAGTGAGAAAATGGCACCAAAGATTAGTTATTTCCTAAGCTTAAGAGTCCGTGGTAACTGAAATATTACATTTTTTGTATTTTTAATCAACGTTTTTCAAAAAAATCCTCACACAAATGAGTTCTTAAATGGCCATGACAGGTGTTGAACCACAAAAAAATGTGATAAAAATTCACAAACCTGCGGAAAAATGCCAATTTCTTGACTTTGATTATTTTGACGAGACCCTGATTCCACCACGCTGCCTCACAAATACGTAAGTATAAAAAGTTGCCCCCGACCCCTTCCTCTCCCCAAACTGCACTTAGAGGACGGTGCGTCCAGGAATGATGGGAGGCGTGTGGTTTGGGCGCCACTCAGAAAAAGAAGGGGAATAAGTTGGGAGGGGGGGTGAACCTGATGTCACGACTCGATTCTATTCAACAATCAAACAAGAACACTTTAAAAAAA
>NW_004801548.1:0-1046 GCF_000002075.1 Aplysia californica | reverse complement strand
TTCTTGCACCATCCATGTAAAAACATCCCATGAGACAAAGCTCATCATATTTGGTCGCTTTTTAGCACAAGGCGTCTATCCTGAAAAATACCGTTTTGAGAAAATCGAAGGTAAAGTTTTTGCCCCTTGTTTAGTGTCTTTAAAAGACAAGAAGAGTTTTCTCTATAACCTAACAAATATACACACCCATGGAATCAAACTACTCCTATAGGTAAGGGCAATGCCCACTTTTGGTACAGGTCAAAATTTCTGGAACCCCCGAAACATGGGTTAGGCCGCTTGTCCTTAAAAGCGACCATTTTTTCCCTCTTCTGTTAACACGATCCGGGTATTCTAAATGTCGAACTGCGTTATTCTAGCGTCCAGATTAAGCGCGCCAAAATAGGTTGATGTCAGCAATAGCAGCGATTCCTATTTACAGCTGTCTCGGTTAGACGTTTACGACGTTTGCTCTTGGTAACCTGTTATTTCTGGCGCTCCGCATATGTCTTTATATTCTGTGTTTAAACTCTGATTTACCCTTTCAGAAATCGATACTCAGAGATCTGAAAATGGTACGTCATTACCTCAGTTTAGCACGTTTCTTGTCTGCCCTAAAAAATGTTATTTTTCTATTTTTACCGTGAGGATTACATTAGATTTGTCGATTTTGTTTCATCGTTATTTTTGCCGACTGCAACTGTAAACAAAAACAGCGTATATGAAGAAACAGGACCCTCCATAGTTACCGATGTGAAGATGTTTTGCACCCAAATCGACACAATTTAGACTGTTTTTGTGGGTGGTTGGGGGGAGCCACTAGTAGGTCCTACTTCTTTACTTTTCCTATGTTGCTCTGTTGTTTATGTCTGTCTGTCTTACTTTGTCCCTCAGCACTGAATAGCCATTATTGCTTCGTCGTGCTTTTCTTTACTCAAACAAAACAAAATATGCGATTTTGAAACAGGCTGTTTGAGCTTTGTCTTTTGGGGCCGTCCCTGGCTGAACAAAATACAGCATCCTGTTTTTAATACATTGCGTAGCGGGAAAAAAGTGCGTGTGAAAAG
>NW_004801547.1:0-1048 GCF_000002075.1 Aplysia californica | reverse complement strand
TTACTTCTGGGATTCGAGCCCTGTTGAACTAGATACATCACGCTTTTAGGTGAAGTTTTACAATTTATAAGTATGAAATAATTGAAGGCATATTATACTTTAAAAATATGGCATCCATAGAAAATCTAAAAATTTGAACCTGGTATTTTTTATTTTTTTTGGTGCCCAATATGTCCATTTGTGGATTGTAAGTTAAGTAACTCATTTTGTCAGAACGCCTCACATTTTTCTCATCGAAATGTTTACACATATACATATATAATTATGCATAATACTATATTTTGCGTACACACATTACATGGATTTTTCAGATGTGATATTTTTTTATTAATGCAATGCGCATTGGGCATTTTAAAAAAAATTGAAAATACGCAACATAAATTATGCTATTTATTATTATTATTATTATTATTATTATCAACAGAGACGACGATGCTGCTTTGGTTGAACTCTGGGGGATATTCGTTGAACTCCCTCACTATGATGACAGTTACTTCTCTCTGAAAAAAAAACGAATTTAAAAAATAAATGAATTAAAGAAATTGCGACTACAGGTAACAAGAACAATCACAAGATTGAATGAATGAATGAATGAATGAATGAATGAATGAAAGAAATTGCGAATACTGTTAACTAGAACAACCACAAGATTTAGTAAATGAATGAAGGAATGAATGAATGGATGAATTTTTAGTTTAGTTTAGTAGGGGTTTTACGGCGCTCGCAACTGCATAAGGTCATATGAGCGCCAGAAGATAAGAGGTGTTACAAGAGAGTAACAAATATAAAAAAAAGAAAAAAGGGAGATAATGACGATAGACGTTTGATAGGAATGAGATGCAAACCACCCACTGAAAGAATAAATTGCGAATACAGTTTTCAAGAACAACCACGAGATTGAGTGGAATAAATGAATGAAGGAATGAATGGATGAATGAATGAATGAATGAATGAATGAATGAATGAATGAATGAATGAATGAATGAATCGGGAGAGCAAAGAACGAAAACAAAGGTGAATAAATGAAGAAAGGAAAATGAATGAATGA
>NW_004801546.1:0-1048 GCF_000002075.1 Aplysia californica | reverse complement strand
CTCTCTCCCTCCCTCTCTCTCTCGGGTACTCAGAAACCCTCGCTCATCGGCTCGTGGATTTGTTTGTTTTTGCTGGTTGGTGGTTGATGGTCGGAGGTGTGAGGTTGTGAGTGTGAGATTGTGAGTTGGAGATTGTCAGTGTGTATGTGTTTCTGGTTTTGGGTGTGAGCTTGTTTGTGCGTCTGTGTTTTTGTGAGTATATATGTGTGTGAGTAGATCTATATATTATGTGAGAGTATGTTTGGATGTATGTGTGTGCGTCTATGTTCATGTGTGTATGTGTGTGTATGTGTGTATATGTGTGTGAGTGTGGGTGTGTGTATGTATGTATGTGTGTGTGTATGTGTGTGAGTGTGGGTGTGTGTGTGTATGTATGTGTGTGTGTATGTGTGCGTGTATGTGTGTGCAGATGGTGTGTGTGTGTGTGTGTGCATCTGTTAGTGTGTGTAAGTGCATGTGTATGTGTTTGTGAGTGGTTGTCTGTGTGTGTGTTTTGTGTGCCTGTGCGTGCGAAGAGAGGGCGTAGAAGACGCAGACGTTTTACTTTGCAATTCAGAATGACTGAACCTTGGAGTAACTATTAATAGTTACTCAAAGGGTTGAACCATCTAAAAATACATAGGAATAATCCAATTTTAAAAGCTGCAAGGTGTAAGGTGTAAAATATCACTATTTAGGCCTAGGCTTCATCTTTGAGAGAAGACCAATCATCATCATCATCCAGTGCCAGATCTGCGAAAGACATCGGCGATCATGGTTCTCCATTCATTCCTTTGCCCGGATGCTCTTTTTAAAAAAGCCACGTTCCCCTGATATGACCAATAGTCATAATAAAATCGAGAATTTGGTTGAGATCGACGACGAAGAAACTAAACGACGGAGAACAAAATTAATAGCATTCTTCCCATTTCCATTACTAACAGAAATCACAAGATTATAAGTCACAAAAACGTCCATTACAAAAAAACAACCGACGGTAACAATCAGGACTGACCACTCTAGTGACGTAACCACACTAGTGACGTCAGGACTGACCCCCGCCCTTACC
>NW_004801545.1:0-1020 GCF_000002075.1 Aplysia californica | reverse complement strand
AGATTTGCAGAGAGAGAGAGAGAGAGAGAGAGAGAGAGAGAGAGAGAGAGAGAGAGAGAGAGAGAGAGAGAGAGAGAGAAGACAGACCCACCCCACCCCTGAAAAAAGAAAGACAGGATGAATTTAAAAAGAAAGAAAAAGTTTTAAGGTTAAAAAACAACAACAGAACGGACAAAAACAGAAAGAACAAAGAAAAAACCCACCCCAAAACGTATGGAAAAGAGAAAACAAAGGAAAAAGAAGAAAGACAGAACGAAGAGTAAAGAGACAAAAAAGACAGGAGCATGTCGCCCCATAGGATGACGTCAGCAGAGGGAAGAGTACACTCCACTCCTGCTGCTATCACTCCTGCTTCCTCCCTGTACCTAAACCTCCCTCCTCCCCTTTTCTTTTCCTCACACCAGACCTTTTCTTCTCTGTCGCCGTTCTTTCACCCACTTACTGTCTGTCTGTCTGTCTGTCTGTCTGTCTGTCTGTCTGTCTGTCTGTCTGTCTGTATTTATTTGTCTGTCTGTCTGTCTGTCAGTCTGTATCTATTTGTCTGTCTATCTCTAGTTGTCTGTCTATCTGTATCTGTCTGTGTGTCCGTCAGTGTGTCTGTCAGTGTGTTGGCCCCAGACTCCCACACAGAAGGAGTGGAGCAAAATCCCAGGTCAGGGTGACCTACTTGTTCCCGGATTTTTGTTTCTTTTATTCTTTCTTTCTCTCCTTTTTTCTTTCTTTTTTTTTTTTTTTTTTTTGGATCTGTGTCGTTCTGCTTTTGGCGATGATTGGGAAGAGTTTGTGATGATTGACAGAAAAGAAAAAAAAAACCCATCTCAAAGACAAAACAAAACAAAACAAATTTAAAAAAAAGAAAAATATTAATATCAAATGGAATAAAATGAAATAAAATTTTTCAAAGGAAATTAATAGATAAAACAAAGTATCAGCTACTTTGTTTTACGTAAGACTTGTCGATTAATTTTTAAGATGTGATGTCTTTCTTTTTCGTTGTAATGCGCATTGAGCATCTTTTAG
>NW_004801544.1:0-1049 GCF_000002075.1 Aplysia californica | reverse complement strand
GGGGGGTCGGGACAGGGGAGGCAGGCCTCTTATATATATAATAATTGTAAGGCCCAGTTGGGTGGAAGGAGATCAACTGCATGTCTTGTTGTCAGTTTTGTGGCAAATTTATATACACGAAGAGACTGAATGATATGCAACCTAGCCATTTTCATGGTACTTCAAGGCCAACACTATCTTGCTAGTTTCGTGCCCGAGATTGCTTTGGACAGCCATGAACGACCACGTATTCTTGAGCACTGTAAATGAAATCTCAAGACCGAACACCGCTTGTTATGGAGAGTACTGACGGTACAGATCAATCTGCACAGTCGGGTGGAATTGTGACCCAAGCAGCTCATAAAGAATCTCTGGAAAGTGTTGAAGAACGCACATCATCCTGCACGAGAGACCACGAGAGAAACAAGATAATTGACATGTCATTTAAACGACGTCCTATCAGAGATTTTTTAAGATTAGGAAGCATAAAAAAGTTTGAAGGGGTTAGGTCTGGTGAATAAGCTGGGTGTGGCAGGATTTCAAAGCCGCACTGTTCTGCTGTCGTACTGTTTGTCGTGCCCTAAGCGCAGGGGCGTTGTCAAATGGCGCATTCGGGGTCATTTTCTTCTCAAGGACTTTTAAAGGTCAAACAGAGGTAGCAGAAATGTGTTACTCTGCAGGGTGACTATGTAGAGAAATGAAAGTATATGTGCCAAGTTACAAAGCTCTATCTTTATTCCTTCATAATATTTTGACCAAAGACTTCTTGAAACCCCCCAGTATTCGGTATTACAAGTTATGGGTTTTTCTTTTCATTTTTGCTAAGGCTCTGTTGGTGTAATTTCCCGCACACCCCCCAATTTGTATATTGTACTGCAGCAATTTTATTCCCATTAACTTTTCATACTTCCCCACCACCACCATCACCATCTTTTTTAATTTAAAATTCGTCGTCGCCTTACAGTAAAGGTTTAGTGCGACCCGTTTCCTTATTTTATTCCTTTATATTAATGTCAGTATACATTGACCGTCTTGCTTATTGAGAATTACAAATCCCTCCCTTCCACCCA
>NW_004801543.1:0-1049 GCF_000002075.1 Aplysia californica | reverse complement strand
AGGTGGTTAGCGAGTGTTGAGGTGTCGTTTGCTCCTTCTTTCCAGTCAAAACATCTGTCGCGCTTCCTCTCCGTGTTTTCTGTGTATGTTACTCTCTTGGTGTAGTTTTAGTAAGAGTTTTTACGGCACTTGCAACATAATACGATCATATAAGATCCGAAGATGAGAGGTGTTACAAGCGAGTAACAAACACAAACAAGAAGGAGGGGAGGTCAGGACGATATCATGTTTGATAGAAAAAAGGGGCAAACCACATCAGAGCACACACACACACACACACACACACACACACAAATACACACACACACACAAACAAATACACACACACAAACAAATACACACAAACAAACAAAAACACAAACAAACACACACGAGGTATGAAAAACATGCCCTCTCCACTCTCCACCCTAACCCCCTCCCCACCCCCACCCCGAGACATGTGCAGTGTGTTAGTTACGTAGTTACCATATCATCTACCAAAACGAAATCATCTTGAATTTTCATATATTCCTCCAATTTTATTACGCGCGGAAATTCTCCAGACAACATCTGCAATTTTTCCCCCGAGTCCGCGCCAGACTTGGAGATAAGACTCTGGATCAACGTGCCCTGGAACATCCACAAGAGGAAATTGCTTTTCATTATCATTATCCTGGCCGGCAATTTATAAACACCTGAGGTGTGTATTCAGTGCGCACCAATCTCAACTTTATGACAAGCATGGCACCAAGGCAAATACAAAACAAATACAGCTAGAGGCAGGGGGTAGGGGGAGGTGGGGAGGGGGGGGATTAACAGAGAACAGTGAGTAAGAGACCCCCTCTGAAAAAAACAACGTAAACAACAGCTACAAACCAAATAAGACGTCTCCAATCGCCTCCTAATATTTCACCTTATCAAAGTAACAATGGCGGGACAAAAAGGCGATACAAAGCAGAGTTTTATGAAGTGACGTGAAGAGAGAAGACATTTATATCACTCTGAGAAGGAAGACAGTGGACAGAGGTGTGACAATTTAATCTGGAAGTATAAAGAACCCGTTTGGTGTC
>NW_004801542.1:0-1050 GCF_000002075.1 Aplysia californica | reverse complement strand
TGTGTGTGTGTTTCATTTGTAGCACTGTGTGTTCAGTAACCTCACTGCAGTTGGTATGAATGAATTTCTATATCTGTCTGTTCTTGCTTGTTTTGGAAATGTACCGTTTACTGTGGGTCGTAGTTGAAGTTCCGATGTCATTGGGTGGCTATTTCCACTCAGCATTTCGGGATATTCAAAGAATTGCATTCGAAAATGCTTGACATGTTGTGAAACTGAAACGTTTTGAAGTTTTACTGTGAAATTTCTCAAAACTACGTCATGAGCCGATAGAACTTAGTAATTCTGAGGTAGCGAACTGCTTCCTTGTCAACGGCAGTTCCAACTTTTGCCTGTAAAATACGGAACTTTTACCCCGTTTCGCATGAAAAGCCAAACACATTCAACCACTCAAATCGTCATATCTTGTTTTTCAATATTAAGTTGGGCTCAGCCAGCACAGCATTACCGTTCCCCTTTGTCTAGGTTTGCTTGGCACACACATGCACACACTGACATAACATCTGTAGCAAGTCCTATCTTAAGATCAGATGAACGAAATGTATCCATGCTAAATACAAACACATCATAATTTTGATGTCGACAGGCAAGGGTGCCTTTTATGACATGAGGCGCCTGGCAAAAGAACCAGCACACCCTCTCATCCTAAAAAGACACTAAAAAAAAAGAAAACAAAAAACAAAAAACAACGCAACACATCGACAACGACAACACCAACGACAACGACAACACCAACGACAACGTCAGAACCCCACAAAAAACAAAAGCAATTTTTTAAAATAACCCAAAAGCAACCCAAGATTTAAAAATCAAAAAAACAAACAAAACAAACAAAGAAACAAAACAAAACAAAAATGACTACAAACGGTGAAGAATTTAAAAACCAAAAACATTTATAGCCCCCCCCCTCCCCTTTTCCCTCACCCGCCACCCTCACCCTTTCCCTTTTAACCCCCCTCCCACATTTAAAATCCTAAAATTAAACAAAAGAAAAAAAGAGAAGAAGGAAAACATCCCCAAAGTATTAGAGCGAATCAAATCTTAAAACAA
>NW_004801541.1:0-1053 GCF_000002075.1 Aplysia californica | reverse complement strand
AAGAAAACACACCAAACAAAAACAAAAACAAAATTCCCAGGAAACAACAGAAATGATAGCCGCGAGGCAGTTCTTTTATTTCAGACATGACCACAAGAAAAAAGTGCGGGCTTGATTTCATGTTCTCGCCTTATTTCCGGTCACCGGATTTCTTCTTCTTTTTCTTCTTCTCTCTCTCTCTCTCTCTCTTACTCTCTCTCTCTCTCTCTCCCTTTCTCCCTTGTCCTGACTTTCTATCTTCCTCTCATCCCCCTGTCTCTCTTCCTCCTCCCTCTACCCCCCCTCTCTCTTTCACCACTCTTATTTTTCCCAGTCCCCCCCCCTCCCCCACGCTCAGACCAGCTGACTTCACAAAACAAAAGTCACAGGCTTTTTAGTTGTAGTTTTAGTAAGAGTTTTACGGCACTTGCAACACAATAAGGTCACAAGTGCTGAAGAATAGATTATGCTTTACAAGAGAGTCACAAACACAAAAAAGAAGGAGGGGAGAAAAAGACGATAGATGTGTGATAGGGAAGAAGGAGCAAACCACACCAGAGCACCGGCCAACCGCCCATTCACAAAACCAAAAGTCACGAACCGACTCGTTTAGTTTTTAGCTTAGATTTAGAAAGAGTTTTACGGCACTTGCAACACAATAAGGTCATATAAGTGCCGAATTGCGAAGAATAGATTGTGTGTTACAAGAGAGTAACAAAGACAAAAAAAAGAAGGAGGGGAGATGATAGAGACGATAGCTTTTTACAGAAAAGAAGGAGCAAACCACACCAGAGCACCCGCTAACCTCCCACCGAAGATTGGAGGTGTTACAAGAGAGTAACAAACACAAAAAAGAAGGTGGGGAGATAAAGACGATAGATGTTTGAGAGGAAAGTAGTAGCAAAACACACCAGAGCACTGAGCACCCGCCAAGCACCCACTCACAAAACGAAAAGTCACGGACCAACTCGCACTCGCAGGAACACAAGGAAACCATATGACGTCACAAGACGGATAATGAGCTTTCTTTGTGAGGGGAAACTGTGGGGCTTTTGTCATTACAATACAGAAGGG
>NW_004801540.1:0-1051 GCF_000002075.1 Aplysia californica | reverse complement strand
GCTTTTTTCGAGTGACCGCTCGATATTTGAATGAATAACGCCTACCAATTGTGAGAAAGTGTGAAATATAGATTTTTGGACAACATGTTTCATGTCAGCCGCGTTGATCATGCATATTGTTGAGCAAAGTCACACTCCTGAAGTTGTGGCGTCGGTAACCTAGTGGTAAGGCTATCGGACTCGTTATCGTGAGATTTCGGGTTCGGGAATTCGAGCCTCAGCTCGGTCCGACTTTGTATCTTTGGGAAAGGCACTTTACACGATTTTGCCACTTGGCTCGGTCCTTTCAGAAATTGACGTTATACTCGGAGGTCCTGCCTCTTAAATAACCTAGTAGTGTTGATAAAGGCGTTAAACCTATGCAATTTCACTATTTATACCTCTTCTGAAGTAATGCTCCACTCTGAATCAGCAGGTAGAAAAAAGATGCTTTCAAACCACACCAAACTGTTTTCGAATGAAAAAGTACAGGATCTCGTTAGCATTCCGAAAGGGATATTTAAAAAGATAATTCTTAATTATTTTTTCTTTAGTTGTTGCTTTGTTTGTTTGTTTTTGTTGTTTTTTTGTTTGTTTTGTTTTGTTTGTGTTGTTTTTTTGTTGTTTTTTTTTGGGGGGGGGTTGTTTTTAGAGAGGGGTTTGTTTTATTTCTAAGGCCACTAGAGTTGACCGAAAATGTATGTCACTGATTTCGGAGAATTGCTTTTAAAACATTTCAGGTACTTTAGGCAACATTATTACAATTTTGGAATGGGAAAAACTGGGTGAAGTGTGGAAAACTGTGTGTAAAGTGCCTTTCCCAATAGCAGAACGTCAGGCTCCTGAAGCTGTTCGAATCCACGACCTTTCGGTTGCGAGTCCAACAGCCTAAATAATAGACAACCGGCACCATCGACTACAACAGACATGGGATGCATACAACAAAGGATGTATTCAAAAACAAAAGAAAATATAAAGAGTTACCCACAACAAGATATTATCTGGCTGCGCGATGAGCAATTCGATCAGACTCCTTCGACGTTGTGAAGTGTACTCATCTCAGCTGTGTGCG
>NW_004801539.1:0-1053 GCF_000002075.1 Aplysia californica | reverse complement strand
TGGTAAGAAATACTTTTTAGGTGATCCTCTAAATCCAGCAGGAGAAAGAGTCAGCCGAAAATTATTTTCTTAATTTGGATAGGCTGGTTTCGAATTTGATATTGCTGTTACGATAGAACGTATTATTCAATATGTTTGTAAACGGAATCCCCCCCCTCCCACCCCCCTCAGGGCGGGCTGCTTACTGTGGTGTCATTCGGCCATTCCTAAACGGGGAGACATTCTAATGTTCTTACGTACAGTAGAATTGTAAATCGGCTGATTCATCAGTGTCATGCTCATACTGTTCAGGAACAAGATACGGAAAACTGCTGGGGGGGTTTTCTCACCTTTACTATCGTAATTATTCCTCTACTTTTTATGTATGTTTGTCACTCTCTTGTGAACTGCTATTTCAGGGGTGCTTTGATAGTCGAAGCAGACTTTGTGCTGCTGAGGCTAGGGAAGTGAGCAAAGTAAGCCCGATTCCTCCTTTGGACTTCTCTGTTGACATCCACCCATTCCCGTTGATATGCCCTTATTCAGTTGCGAGCGCGGTAAAACCTCTACTAAAACAACAAAACGAAATGCCTATCCTCGGCAGGCCTAATCGATACCATGATCAATAACATCAAGATTATCTATTCGCTCAGCACAGTCGCTGTTCCCCTGACGAATTTGTTCCCTGTTTTTTAAATAATAGAATCGATGTTCTCGCTGATCCGGTTCCTGTCAGACAGGGACATGGATAAAATCAGAAGTAAAACGTCATAAATAACTTTTTCATGTTCTTTCGGGCATTCAAAGGATTACGAACATTTGGAGGGTGCCACTAGTTGTTGGTTCTTTGTGCACTTTCGAGTTTGAAATTAAAAAAGAAAATAGAAACTCAAGATTATGAAGGATTAAGGATTTTACTTTTTTTAAAGAGCCCCAAATTAGTGTTTTAGCATGTGCTGTGCATAATAAGTGAGTAACTGTACTGTATTTACAGGCATTTAACTCATCCTTGACACGTTTCAAGGTAAAATGTAATAATAATAAAAGCTATTATTATCATTATTATTGTCATTT
>NW_004801538.1:0-1055 GCF_000002075.1 Aplysia californica | reverse complement strand
TCCAGAAATCTTGATTTACCCCAAAAAGTGGGCATTGTCCTACCTATAGGAGAAGTTTGGTTTCATGGGTGTGTATATTTGTTGGGTTATAGAGAAAACTGTCCTTGTCTTTTATAGAAACTGAACAAGGGGCAAAAACTTTACCTTCGATTTTCTCAAAAGAGCATTTTTCGTGATAGTCCCCTTGTGCATAAAAGCGACCATATAATTTCAGACATCCGGGAAGTTCGACACCAGAAGCTTCAGAACAAAGTTCCACACCCGGACACTCGAAGACCAGGGAACTTTGAAACCCGTAAACAACAAACACTCTCAAAATGCCAACGCTCTGAAACCCGCCGGGAAACTCCAAAACACAAAACACGAACATTTCGAACCACAGAAGCCTTCAAGCCTGGACTGTACACCCTGTAACCGTGGCCTACATTATTATTGTATATCACGAAGGCCACGTCAAACTAAAACAATCCGGGAAACCATACAGGCCATAAACTCCAAAGCCCGGAAATCACGAAATCTCAGAAAAAACCCAGCCCAAAAACAACAACCAAAAACAACAACAGCAACAACAACAACAGCAATTTTTAAAAGTATATGTACTGCGTGAACAGTACAACAACAGCAACAACAACAACAACAACAACAACCCTCCCAAAAAAAACCCAACAACAACAAACAAACAAAGGAAAACAAAAACTGTACAACAAGACGAAGCAAAAAAAAAAAAGAAGAACCTCCGAAAAGCCAAAAACTAAAAACCAAAAACCAAAAACCAAAAAGGACAAACGAACAAACAAAAACACGTACCCGTACTAAAAAAACAAACCCACCTCGACTCTTGATACCTGTTCTCTCTCTCCTCCCCCCTCCCCCATACACACACACACATTCACAAGGTGGTCTTCTGCCAATAATAATTATTTCCCCCCGAGCTCAGCGCAGCGGCCCACGAGATGATGCCTGCATGACCACCATCAGAGCCAGAGATAGGGTCACTCAGACAGAGAGAGGGTCACTCAGACAGAAAGAGGGTCATTCAGACAGAGAGAGGGTCA
>NW_004801537.1:0-1054 GCF_000002075.1 Aplysia californica | reverse complement strand
CCCGTTTGCCATTTCGGCAAATCTGTTTTAAAACGTTAGGGAAGTACTTACGATAGTTTTAAAATTTGGTCGCTGTGTGAGGAGGGGGAATGAGACATGTGTCCTACCCCTAAGGACGGTCAGAGGGGATCTAGAGTAGGTGCTAAAATCGAAAGTAAACGGCTAACAAAACAAACATCACCATCATTGACTTAACATATTCTCAAAAGAGCTACCCTCCTCCTCCTTCTCCTCCTCCTCCTCCTCCTCCTCCTCCTCCTCCTCCTTCCCTTAATAGGACCAATTAATCGGACACAAGAAAAAAAAGACTAAAGAAAGGAAAACGAGGCAGAGGTAGACCCAGAGAAACATTTAGAGAACCCGAACAAATGGGTAACGGGGGAAAACCAGGATAACAGAATATACGTTTTTTTCTCCGCATTCGAGTGGAGAAATGAATGGAAAACCATGACCACCAAATTACGTTTCAGACCTGACACTTTATGATGATGACGCGTACACAATAAGAGAAACAATATACAAGGGAGGAAATGGAAAGTTGCGTCTGTACAGGTACCCATCTAAGCCCATGTTCCCATGGCAGGGGTGAAAAGCCCACCTCCTAAATTATCTAAATTGTGTCAATGGGACTGTAAAACACCTATATTAACAAAATTGAGAGAGAGAGAGAGACAGAGAGAGACAGAGAGAGAGAGAGACAGAGAGAGAGAGAGACAGAGAGAGACAGAGACAGAGAGAGACAGAGAGAGACAGAGAGAGAGAGAATGAAATGGAGAGAAAGAGAGAGAGAAAGAGAGAAAGAGAGAGAATGAAATGGAGAGAAAGAGAGAGAGAGAGAGAGAGAGAGAGAGAGACGAGTCCTTAGCTCAGCGGGTACTATACTATACTACAGTACGACGCCCCTGACTTGAACTTCCAGCAAGTTGTCCCTGAACATGGGTAATTTTGGTGAGTTTTCATGGTTCTCTACCAGTCTGGGTTGGCCTTATCGGAGTTGGAAATCAGATCTAAAGGGTTCATTGGGGAGCTAAACCAAACATCTCTCTGTCTCTCT
>NW_004801536.1:0-1110 GCF_000002075.1 Aplysia californica | reverse complement strand
GGCTGATTTATCAATGTCATGCTCATACTGTGTCGGATCGGCACTTGTGTGGCCTTATTGTGTTGCAAGTGCCGTAAAACTTTTACTAAAATAATACATGTACTGTGCCGGAACAACATAGGGGGAACTGCTGCTTTTTCTTTCCTCATCCTTACTATCGGCATTTCCCTCTACTTCTTTGTGTGTTTGTCACTCTCTTGTGACCCGCTTTTTCCGGGGTGCCTTGATAGTCGAAGTTGACCCCAGAGATGTGAGCAGAGTAAGCCTGATTCCCTGTAACTGTAAGGACTTCTCTGTTGACATCCACCCCTTGACGCTCATGTGATCTTATACAGTAAAATCTTAGTAAAACTAAAAAAGACCAAACACTTTGATCGTGTCCCTACCCTGGATGTTAGTCCCCTTGTCTTTCCACTCTTCTGTACGACCTCATCAACTTCTGGGACTCTGCTCCAGGTAAACACTTTCCTTACCTCTCACAGGTGGGCATGGGTATCCGGCTGTAGACAGGTCCCTCCAGTTTGTTAGTGTGAGCGATTATTCGGCTGCTTGCACTGTATGCTTCCCGGGAGGCCAAAAAATGTTTGTGTGTTTTCTCGGGTTTGCTGTGGTGATAGTATTGTGTTAAGCGCACAGAGCTTGCTGTACATTTTACAAAATAATTCGTTGTTGTGGTCAGACTCTCTACTGTTGCCTCCAAAGGACACGAGTTCGAATCCTGCGTGTGGGTGGTTGGCGGGTGCTCTGGTGTGGTTTGCTTCTTCTTTCCTATCAAACATCTATCGTCTTTGTCTCTGCTCCTTTTGTATGTTTGTTCCTCTCTTGTAACACCTCTAATCGTCGGCCATTATATGACCTTATTGTGTTTGTTCCTCTCTTGTAACACCTCTAATCGTCGGCCATTATATGACCTTATTGTGTTTGTTCCTCTCTTGTAACACCTCTAATCGTCGGCCATTATATGACCTTATTGTGTTTGTTCCTCTCTTGTAACACCTCTAATCTCCGGCACTTCTATGACCTTATTGTGTTTGTTACTCTCTTGTAACACTTCTAATCGTCGGCCATTATATGACCTTATTGTGTTTGTTCCTCTCTTGTAACACCTCT
>NW_004801535.1:0-1055 GCF_000002075.1 Aplysia californica | reverse complement strand
CATACACACACACACATACACACACATACACACATACACACACATACACACACACAACACACACAGACACAGACACATACACACACATACACACACATACACACACACACATACACACACATACACACACACACACAAACACACACAGACACACACACATACACACACATACACACACACATACACAGACTTACACACACACAGACACACAGACACAGACACACACACACACACACACACACACACACACACACACACACACACACACACACACCCTGACGTCTGTGGTGTAGCGTTGGGACGGCGGCACTTACAAAAGCAGCGCCATCACGTGACAGAAGGAGCGATGTGCACTGATAAACATGTAGTCAAACTGTAAAGTCACTGACTCTCACAGACACACGCACACACATACACACAGACAGGCGGACAAATGAACAAACACACAAATAAAGACAGAAACAGACGGGAAGAAATTTCTACAAGTCGTGTATCGTTTTTAGTTTTAGCTTGAGTAAGAGTTTTACGGCACTTGCAACTGGATCAGGTCACAATAGTGTCACCAGTTAGGTGTTACAAGAGAGCAACAGACACTAAACAGAAGGAGGAGAGAAAAGGACGACAAACGATTTGGTAAGGAAGAAGTGGCAAACCACACTATCAGAGCGCCCTCCAACCACCCACAAATGGTGTATTTAACTCCGGAAACATATCCTGGTTACAAAAAACCTATGCTCAGCGCTTATCTTAGGCCAAGTTAGTCTCGTGCGTCACTAGAGGACTCCGTGACTGACACGGGAACTTTTTCCCCCGCATTTTTGGGCAGATTTTTTCATCTTTTGTTGCTGTTTGTTGGCTTTTTGGGGTCTTTTTTAAAACTTCAATTAGGTGCTCCTGTGGTCCTGATGTGCGGTGTTCACCTCACAGGGAAAAAAAGAGCAAAACCAAAACATTTGGTGGAAACAGCAGCGAAAACTGTGTTTTATTTTCCTCTCTCTGACCAATATTCTCCTGTGTCCGTTCTTTCTTGTTCTTTCGTCCTGTTTGAGAATGAT
>NW_004801534.1:0-1055 GCF_000002075.1 Aplysia californica | reverse complement strand
ACACTCAGAGTGTTTGCAAGTGGTCCTTAACTTTTGTTGAAGTCATTATATTTCTCTCATTCAAATTCAATATGAAAAGAGAAGTAAAGCTGACAAAATGTACATATCACATCAGATGCATCATTCAACCACATGCAGGAATTTAATTACAAGACATTTGGAGTTATATAGATACATACTCGAAAGAGCAATACACAATAATGCTTATTCTGACAATAGCCTTATCCTAGATGGTAAAAAAAGCTTCAATGTCTGAGGAGCAACATTCATTCGTCTCCCACTTTCTTTTACCCATTTGTTTCAGTACTACTTGACAGATCCTTGCCGGCATTCTGCATTTTAGTATGTCAGAATTTCGAGTTATAAACTAGTCGCACTAATACAGGTAGCCGTCATGGCAGGTTCGACTGTACAACTTTTGTTGAGTTTTATGGGGCGTATTTATTGGTCTTAGTCCCATTCCTATTTTTAAAACAGTAACGGGTTACGACGGATTAAACTGGGTCCTGATGAACTGAATGAGCCACACGCAAGGTATGCGCCGACCGACCATCCCTCCCTCCCTCCCTCCCTCTCTTCCTCCCTCCCTCCCTCTCTTCCTCCCTCCCTGCCTCAACCTACACAAGTGAGCCCACCTGACAGAAGGTATGCGCCAACCAACCATCTCTCCCTCCCTCCTTCCCTCCTTCTCTCCTTCCCTCCCTCGCTCCCTCTCTTCTTGCACAAGCCACCCTTACACAAGTGAGCCCACCTGATAAAAGGTATGCACCAACAAAACACCCCTCCCTCCCTCTCTCCCTCCCTCCCTCCTTCTCTCCTTCACTCCCTCTCTCCGTCACTCCCTCTATCCTCTCTCCCTCCCTCCCTCTCTCTCTTATTGCACAAACCACCCACACGCAAGAGAGCCCACCTGACAAAAGGTATGCACCAACCAACCATCTCTCCCTCTCTCTCTCTCCCCTTCCCTCTCTCCCTCCATCCCTCTCCCCTCCCTTCTCTCCCTCTCCTTCCCTCCCTCCCAGAGAACCTAAACAAATGGGTAACAGGGAAAGATC
>NW_004801533.1:0-1057 GCF_000002075.1 Aplysia californica | reverse complement strand
ACACACACACCTTTTCCCGATCAAATATATTATACTGAGAAATGCAGCGAAAGCTCAAATATCAAAATTGATAAATTACTTCAACATAAACTGTTCAAATTAAGCAAATGCCAGCTCAAGTGTAATCACAGGATGGAGAGCTCAACAAAATGTAATCAAAAGACCTAGGGAGAGCAGATTCGTCGTCATTTTCAGTTCAAATGCAGAATAGGAAAATTCAAATTCAACAGTGCGAAAAACTACGAAGTTATGATGTACATGTACCGATCACCTCCGAGTCAGGGGAAGCTAGTGTGAAGCTACTCTTAGCAACGTTCATTGTTTACAGTTTAGCCTACAGTAACAGTTCGCGTCTGCTCTCGTCTTCTGCTGTCTAGACTAGATCTAGATATCTAGATCTAGAATCTAGATTATCTAGATTCTAGGGTTAACCGTAATCTCATGTTGTTAGATCCAACATTTTGAAGCAATCAGTTGTTTGTAACACAGCTTACATCACATGCAACATTATCAAGCATGCCTGACAAAAAATAATAAAAATAAAAAAGTGTCAGTCTCGAGGATAAACTGAATTTTAATAGCCCAGATCTAGATCTAGATTCTACTTAATTATCTAGATTCTAGATTTAGATCTAAAGATCAAGCCCTCTTAGCGTGATGAGCCAGAGCCACGATTGTGGCCCAAGTGGCTGGCTTGTTTTGTATCATTTGGCCTGACTTTCCGACATGAATCTGGCACTTCCTAATGGTTGCCTGCCACTATTTCCCCTTTGGACTTTCTTCTCTTTGTTGAGGCCTGAGGCGCGAAAAGTAAGTTTTGAATGGAAACTTTCGTTGATGAAAGTGAACTTATTGATGACAGGAAATACATCGAAGAACCACCTTGATAGATCTAGATCTAGATTCCAGTGACACTTATTTATTTGCTTGAAAATATACAAAGAAATGAAGGAAGAGACTAATAATGTAAGGTGGTGTTGTTGTTTGCAGTGGTTCTTTCCTTCCCCTGAATTCCTCATCAAACTTCAGACATGTTAGATCTAAATCTATATCTAGA
>NW_004801532.1:0-1057 GCF_000002075.1 Aplysia californica | reverse complement strand
TCCTGGACGGCAAAAAAGAGGGAGATGGACAACGTGAGAGTGAAAAGAAATACAATAAAAGTTAAGGGATAGTCGTTCCAAATAATGACTACCGAGATGCTTTTTCCGCTTTTAAAAAAGTCATTTAAAATGCAGAGCACTCAGTCAGTCCGCCTTGACAGGACAACGAGTAAGGAGACAACAGAAGGAACAGGACACAAAGTCCCCCCCCCCCCCAAGTTTTAGTAAGTGTTTTACAGCACTTGAAACACAATAAGGTCATATAAGAGCCGAAGATTAGAAGTGTTACAAGAGAGTAAGAAACACAAAAAAGAAGGAAGGGAGATAAGGACGATAGATGTTTGATAGGAAAGAAGGAGCAAAACTACACAAGAGCACCCGCCAACCACCCACCTTCCACTTGATGACTACCGAAATGCTTTAACACTTTTAAAAAAGTCACTTAGAATGCAGAGCAATCAGTCAGTCCCCCTTGACAGGACAACTAGTAAGGAGAAAACGGAAGAAACAGGACACGAAGTTCGCGTCTGGGGGCAGCGGGGAGTCTGCAAGATTTACACAGCACGTCACAGGCGTATGTATGTATGTACGTAGGCATATAACCAAAAGGAAAAGAAGAATTGTATGGCAACAGGTCACCCAAAAGCCAACGGCCGCCCCTTCTTGCCTGAGTCGGGGGGGTTACTAACCTGTACCCACCAACCTGTGCTGTTGTAATTGATTTATTCGTTCTCAGTTTAGTTTTAGTAAGTGTTTTACGGCACTTGCAACACAATAAGGTCATATAGGTACCGAAGATAAGAGGTTTAAAAAAAAAATTTAGTAGAGGTTTTACGGCACTCGCAACTGCATACGGTCATATGAGCGCCAAGGTGTGGATGTCAACAGAGAGGTCCTTACAGGGAAGCAGACTTACTCTCTAGCTTCAACAGAAGATTAGAGCTGTTACAAGAGAGCAGCAAACATCAAAAAGGAGGAAAGATCAGGACGAAAGATGTTCGATAGGAAAGAAGGAGCAAACCACACCAGAGCACTCGCCAACCACCCACTCGTGTCT
>NW_004801530.1:0-1059 GCF_000002075.1 Aplysia californica | reverse complement strand
ACACACATAGAGAGACAGACACACATGTGCACACAACAAACACAAACGCAAACACACATACACCCGCGCGGGCGCGCATACACACATATAGACATGGACATAGAGGATACATGCAGACTTACAGTAAGAGGGGGGGGGAGAGAGAGAGAGAGAGAGAGAGAGAGAGGGGGAGGGGAAAGGGGGGGGCTATTAGATGTCCAAGCCACCTCTGCCTTTCTCTTGGTGTCTCATTCTACCATTTCCAATCCCAAATTGGTCTGATCAGGCACAGCCGGACACACACACACACACAACTCCCTGTCATTTCCCAGCTCGACATATTGTCCTGATTTCAGTCGACTTTATAATACTAAATAATATATAGCATTTGAAGGGCACAGGGGAAAAACAAGGGATGTCACTTTTTGGCATTTTGAAATAGAAAAACGCAGACGAAATGCTAGACAACCCATGTTTTTTTTTTCTCCATCAAACAGTTTTTTTCCCAAATCTGATATTTGGCAACTGAAGTTTTACCCCACGACGCTTGAAGCTTAGGTGAGCCTGATGAAGTGTGCAAACATTTCCAAACCCACGTTATAACTCACAGTAGGCAAAAAAAAAGACATCTCTTGTTTTTATTTGGTGTCCTTCATTTGAGCAGCGCATATCATCACTCAACAGCAAGCTCGGTACGTTTTACATCCATATTAGACGGACGAGTAAGGACAAACTCTGAAGCGATTGAGCTGGGGGTGGTAGTCCTCGTAAGTGTGTTGGCCCCTCTAAAAAATTATTGTAATATGGTTACTCTGAACTGGCTAATCGTGGAGAGACGACTTATACGGGGTGCCCATTGGGGGATCAGGTCGAGTCGGGTCGGGTCGGGTCGGGTCGGGTCGGTTTGCGAGCTAGATTGAGTGCACAAAGTGGCTATCGTGGCACAAGCCGATCGCACTCGACTTGTCGCCTCAAAAACAAATGTGTTTGTTTTCAGGCGACGAGGCGAGCGATCATCCGAACCCGACCAGACCAGACCCGACCCAATCCTATCCGCATTGGGCACCTGGTATTACAGAT
>NW_004801529.1:0-1059 GCF_000002075.1 Aplysia californica | reverse complement strand
AATGTCAAACATTCGCAAACCTTTCACCCTAAAATATTCTTGTTGCCTCCCCGACCTGACCTAAATAAAAATCCACTAAAAAAATAATCTTCAGTAATCAGCACTGAATACATTTGATACAAGGTGCCAGTATAAACTTCTCTTGTTTACCTCATGTCCTTTCCCAACAGACATTACCTAAATCTCTAACATCTGCTCGGCCCAACTGTTGCTACATCTGCCTGGTACTTCCGGGAATACCGAGAAATGAACCAGCAGTTTCCTCCAACGCCAGGGCTGTTATTGCCAAAGGGACCTCTGGACGAATCTGTTATCATCCCTCCACGCATTTCTCTTCAACGTGAGGCAAAATAATAAACTAAGAAGACATTCTCTGCACTCACAATGTGTGGGCTGATTCATGCTAATAGACGCTGACATCATTATACCTCGGAAGAGCCACGATAAATCTGGCGAAATGCCACACAAGATAGGGCGAGGATAAAAGGCTGTGACCTTAAGTGCATCCCACTTACACCTATATTCACATGCGCTTCAGGACGATAACACAGCGAGCAAATTCAATTATAAACAACTTAAAACATAGTTTTCAACAAAAGCCTTGTTTCCATAGCTTCTGACACGGTGTATCTAGGACATGTCTTTAGATAACGCATGCCGGGAAAGATGTATTTGTGTTATTTATCTTTCATTTTCTTGGTTTTCTAGTGCAAAGACGTCCTGTGGACTACGCGTAGTGTATATTTAAGGGAGGGGATCAGGAGAGTGTGCCTTTACTTGATGTGTACGTGAGAAAAGGTGAAGAAAAAACACAATTCTTTCACTGCAAAACTTCTTACAACTATTATACCTTGCGCACATATTACAGTAAGCACCCACAGCAGGAAAAGACATACCAACAAACTGGTTTTTAAGCCATGTTTTGTTTCTGTAAAGGTGGACGGAATGCAACAACGCGCTGTTCGTGCATGGAGAATGTGTCAGCATGTACGCTCATGCGTGTACTATGTGCGCGTGGCGGGTGGGTGGGATGGGGTTTGTTGGAGAGGGAGAGAGGGA
>NW_004801528.1:0-1061 GCF_000002075.1 Aplysia californica | reverse complement strand
ACCCACTCACACACACGAGTTACACGAGTCCAACAAAAGATTCAATATCTCTCTATGATGAAGTAGCTATTTGAGATAAGGTGAACAAATACAACACCGGTAGACCTTATGCTTCTTCATTTCCGGTTTCGTCAACAAATTTGTACAAAAAGGAAAGTTGAGACAAATGCACAGCGCGTATTGAGATGTGAAGAGAGATAACAGACGGGTATAAAAACAACTGCTCAACCCTCCTGGTCTCACAGCTTTTTGCCGCGTTCATTTGTGGCAGTTGCAGTGAGAGGACAGTCAGTGTCGGCTAGTTGTTTTCCCTGCGAGATTTCGGCGACTACAAGCAGCGAACCAAGATGGCTTCCCGAGTGTTGGCCGCCCTGGTCATAATCCTGGGCAGCGCCTTTGGTGAGTGACCAATGTGGATGTTTAGTGACCAATGTCGGTGTTTAGTGACCAATGTGGGTGTTTAGTAACCAGTGTCCGGTGTTTAGTGACCAATGTGGGTGTTTAGTGACCAGTGTCCAGCGTCGAGGGTCCAGTGTCTACTGCCCACACCATTCTGATCAGAAATAGCTACGGACTTTTATTTCTTCCACAATTTTTTGGGGTGTTAAATCTTGTGATTCGTTTCAGATTAAATTTGAAGATTTTCACACGTAAGGAATTAAAAACAACAACCCCAAAAACTGATCCGTTCTGGCAAAAAGAATGACTTTTTCCTTGTCGTCATCAGCGAATGAAGATTTCCACCAGAAACCGACAACGGGGTCAAATTTGTAGCGTTTCAACTAATGCCATTTTCTTCAAACATGACATATTATTATCTTTTGTAATATGTCTTGAAAGTCGAAACAGAAATTGTGCTGTTAAAGCTAGAGAGGTGAGCAGAGTACGTTTGATTCCCTGTAAAGACTTCTCTGTTGACATCCACCCCTTGGCGCTCATATTATGACCGTATGCAGTTGCAAGTGCCGTAAGACGTCTACTAAATTTTTTTTAAAAATTAGGCTAGACCAGGTCAGGTCGGTAGGGGGAAGGTTCTGTTGTGAAGTGCCGATCATTTAGAA
>NW_004801527.1:0-1062 GCF_000002075.1 Aplysia californica | reverse complement strand
CCAAGGCCTGGTGAGCATTGCACGTGCAGCCAAATCGTGCACCACTGTCAAGGAATGTGGCCCTCCTCTTTGTCAGGACCTGGCACACGCTGCCTGCGAACCTGGGCTAAATATCTGCCACTGTCACGGTGAGAGAAATTGAAGGGGTCTCTAAAAACAAAGTCTCAGTCACATTTTGCTGAATATAGAACTTTTGATACGACAACACGTACGTCAGGGTAGATAATTATTACGCCGGCTCTATTTCTCTGAACGCTCGGGAAAATAAACATGAACTCTATTTCTCCGAACGGTTTCCGTTCTCGAGATTTTTTGGTTATTCGCGAATGGAGTGGCCCGTGTGTGTGTGTGTGTGTGTGTGTGTGTGTGTGTGTGTGTGTGTGTGTGTGTGTGTGTGTGTGTGTGTGTGTGTGTGTGTGTGTGTGTGCACGCTCGTGTGTTTGGGTGTTTGTGTATTCTTACGTTCGAAAGGTCTGGTAGTGGAGAGAGACAGAGAAAGAGACAGAGAAAAACAGAGAATGAGACGGATAAAAAAGTAACTCTCTAACACCTCTAATAATTGCAGCCCCTAAATGACTCACTTGTGTTGCAAGTGCCGTAAAACTCTTACTAAGACCTAACTTAGTAGATTGACATTACATACTGAGGCTCAGCCACTTAGATAACCCTTCCTGCACTGAAAAAAAAATGTTTGGTTTTTTTTTTTTGGGGGGGGGAGGGGGGTGTAAAATGCTTACAATTCCGTCACCACATCAGATAACTAAATATCACAAAACTTTGAGAACCTTAGAGATCACAGATTGTGTACACAAAGAGTAGGAGCAGAAATAGAGATCAAAATAGGCTGCAAGATGTCCTCACTTGACCCCACCCTTCATAGATTTACATTTTTAAACTAGACCAGTGACATGTCGGTTGGTTATGCCTATATGACATATTATGGAGAACTGAAAATCACATAAGAACTGTACTGTCATTCTTTTTCTCCTCAACGAATGTTTGCATTTCTTGTGTACATTTATTGTCAACTTTAACCCCTTCATTGCAGAGGCTTTTCCATCT
>NW_004801526.1:0-1059 GCF_000002075.1 Aplysia californica | reverse complement strand
GTGTGTATGTCTGCCGTCATCTGCCCGACCCTCACCACAGCCTGATTAACCGCATTAAGGCATGATCGTTCTTAAACTTGTAATGAACGCCCCCCAGGGGGGTGTGCCCAAACCTAATGAACGCACCGTCACGGGAAAAAAGCTTGCAGACGTGCAGCCCCGGGGAAGAGGAAGAGAAAGGGAAGAGCTCTAGAGGAGATGAGGGCAGACGGGAAGGGGGAACACACAGAGGGGAAGAGGAGAGAGGCTGAAGGGTGGGTTCGGGGAAGAAAGTGACAGGAGCCTGATCAATATTTCCGGCAGACGTCAGGGGGTAGCTTTTTACGGCCCTTTTACCCCGTCATTCTCACTTCCGGGTGAAAAATCCCATTCGGTGCTCAACAATGCGACATTAGAAATAATTAACCCTGCCTTCTTTTTGTTCAGTTAGCGGAATAAGAAAACGTCATTCATAAAGAGGACAAAAAGAACAAACAAAGAAGGGGGAAAAAAAGGAGAAAGAGAAGAGAAAAGAATCAAGACCAAGGGAATTCTTAAAATTGTTTTGAATTTCAAATTAATTATCAAAATTCAAAGAAACAATTCCTGGACATTGAAACTAGCCCTGACAAAAAGAGAGTTATACAAGAGGGACATAGAAGAACCGGCAACGAATCTTTGGTTAGAGTGTGAGCAAAAAGAAGCACATTGACACAATAATGGTCAAATATATAATGTGCGCAAAGAGAAGCAGGTGGACATTATGCCGGTCATTAAATAATAATGGTGTTTGGAAGAAACCTTACAGATAGACAGAAACATCTAAGGGAAAGAAAAGAAGTACATTTAAGTGTGTCAATAAAAAAAAACTCCTTCATATCTTAGCGATTTCATCCAGATGAAAATACTCCAGGTAAATCACTAAGATCCGGCGATCAGTATCTGTTAAGACTTTCCAGGAGAGGGAGATAAAAAAAAAAAAACTAGCTGAAAGATCCTTGGCCCATCTTGCTCCAAGAGTTTGGAACTCCATTCCGCAACCACCCCTGAGACACACTACAACTGGAGTCTACATTTGGG
>NW_004801525.1:0-1066 GCF_000002075.1 Aplysia californica | reverse complement strand
TATTGAGGCCTGCCGCTGAGTCCTCAGAAGCCTAGCACCCTACAATACACGTCCAACTTTAGAAATTTGCAAACTATTGAGCCTAGTACTCACTCTCAATAATTTTTCATTCAGTAATCAAAACCTTCTCCATTGACCGGCACAGCGATGGGCACAACAGTGGCCCGCTCCTACGCCAACATTTTAATGGCTGGATTTTGGCGCAAACACGTCTCCCTTCCTCCCAACCAACTATGTGTACTTACGCGTTACATGAATGACATTATCGCCCTGCACAATGGTTGCTCTGAAACAACCTCAAAATTTCCCACTGATCTCAACAAGGTGCACCACTACATCAAATTTACTTATTCCAGCCCAGGAATGTCCGCTTCTTTCCTAGACTTGTCCCTTCTCATTGCATGCAGATAACCAAATTGAGACAGACCTGTAAGATAATCCTACTGACTCCAATCGTTATCTCCCACCTTCAAACCACCACAAACATATTATCATATTCTGTTCTGTGGCCTACAGTAGTGCCTTTAAAACCGCATTTGTTCCCGTGAAAATTCTTTTAAACAACGGATAGAGTAGTTCACAGGCAACCTTCTTCACAGTGGATATCGTAAAAACTTTAGAACTCCCATTATCGAGAAAGTCAGAAAACTGAACCGCACTGACCTTCTGACCTACAAACCCCTTAAGCCCAAACAGAAAAGACAATTTTTCGTCACAACTCACTACCAAAAACTACCCAATATACATAAAATCCACTGCCAACATAAAAGCATTCTAGAAAATCAGGCAAAATGAAAGCCTGTTTCCCCGATCCCCCTCTGATTGCACTTTGACAGCGCCCCCCCCCCCCAATCTTGGCCACCTCCTCATTCGCACAAGAGCAGTAACACCTATATCCTCACCTCTGATAAACCTATGTACCATGCCTCAAAAACCTAGATGTAAAACATGTGCTCACATGAAAGTTTGTAGAAGGCGCCCTCTTTTAAAGAAAACTTTCTCACAGCATCACCTGTGAAACCAAAAACGTGATTTACCTCATCTCATGCAAAGTCTGTCCAGCCCA
>NW_004801524.1:0-1066 GCF_000002075.1 Aplysia californica | reverse complement strand
CCCCGGTGCCCTTTATGACTGATTTGCCGTTGATCCCGATTTTTTTCACCAGATCCTGGTTTTTTAAACTCAGAAATCCTGATTTTTTGATTTCATAGAGTGGCAGGTCTGTAAATGGTCGAATAATGTCATGTCGTTGCGGTCGGCTTGTTGAAATGAAAGGCACGAGCTCTATTTATTTGTGTTGGGCAGGTCCAAGTATGTATGAAAAGACTTCTCGGTCAAGTCGAAAACTCGCCTCGCGGTCATTCGTGTTCGTCCTATGCTGATTCTCACAATACGAATGGTATTTTGACTTAAGTGTTTGAAACAACTGTAACAGTTTGATATATAATGCATGATGCAATTTGTACAGTGCTGAAGTGCAACCCGTCGAAAGCGAAATTTGAAAGCGTGTGTGTAAACTTGTATGCGCGCGGACTCTCGACTGTGGGCATGAGCGTGCGTATGTGTCTTTGCAGTTTTTGTGGGGGTTTTAAAGCCATTTGCAAGTTGAGATTAATTTATGGATCCCTGTACCCTGTACAAAGAAAACTGTGCCGGCGTCTGCCTCAAGTTGAAGCGTTCACTTGTGCCAGTATGTGATCACGTTGCTGTACATACTGGTTTAGTGGGCGGTTGGCGGGTGCTCTGGTGTTGCTTGCTACTTTTTTTTTACTATAAAAAATCTATTGTCTCTATCTCCCCTCCTTCTTTTTTGTGTTTGTTACTATCTTGTAGTGGGTGGTTGGCGGTTGCTCTGGTGTGGTTTGCTTCTTCTTTCTTATCAAACATCTATCGTCCCTATCTCCCCTCCTACTTTTTTATGTTTGTTACTCTCTTGTAAAACCTCTTATCTTTTGACGCTCTTATGACCTTAAGCAGTTGCGAGCGCCGTAAAACGTCAACTAAAACAAAAACTCTCTTGTAACACCTCTAATCTTCGGCACCTATATGACCTTATTGTGTTGCAAGTGCTGTAAAACTCTTACTAAAGCTAAAAAACATACTGATTTATCTTTCTTAATTTTTTAATGGCATCTTTATGTGGTCATGAGATGACTGCTGCAAATCATTTACATACTTA
>NW_004801523.1:0-1066 GCF_000002075.1 Aplysia californica | reverse complement strand
AGTCGGAATGCTTCGACCCTACATTTCAAAACTTATCTGGGCTTAGCGATGTTCCAACTCTCAGCAAACAGACGGAGATACTCGATTAAAAAAACAACACAAAACCCAAATCCTCTCACAGGAATCGAACTCATGTCTTCTGCATGCGACGGCCAAGCACCTTATTACTACACGAAAAACGCCAATCCTGCGCCAATGATAATTATATTTGACAGCTTAAGTTCGACCACTTGTGGTGTAGCGTGAAGCACTTCGCCGTCGCACGCTGAACATCAGAATTCGATTCCTGTATGGGGAGACACCGGTCCTGCTTTACTGACATATCTTGCAGCTTGGGTTCGTAGTTTGATCGTCCTTTTCGAGGTTTTTTTCTGCCTTTTTTTGTTGTTTTCTAGGCGTACTATGCACAGCTGGAGTCTTCACTCTCCGTAGGGCTTAATGTGGGTTGTCGTAACATCATGTTCGAAAGACGCTTTTTAACTTATTTTTAGAATTAGGGGGTCGACATTTATTTTTAGCGCATAGTGTTAAGAGAAAGAGAAAGAGAAAGAAAGAAAGAGAGGAAGGGAGAAAAGGAAATGGGAGGACAACATTACAGAGTGGACAGGAAAGACGATGGGTGACAATCTGAGGACAGCATAGGACAAAAAAAGATGGTGAGAGCTGGTTTTCCAATGCAGTGGAGCCCCAACGGTTGCCCCAACCACGGGATAGAAGAGAAGAAGAAGAAGAAGAAGTTAATAGACGTAGATGTGAAGTGTACTGATTGAACTTGTATTAGACCCCACACACGCCAAGAAAATTCCACTCGTCGCACAGCAGTGACGACAGACGATCTAGTGAAATTTGCGTAGGTCTAATTTGCATACATGTACTTCCAGCCAGGGGAAATTATGTTCCTAGTGGTCGCGAGGCATTAGAGTACAAGATGAATTAAACGTTATACATGTAAAGGGTGGGTGTGGCTTGGAAAAGAGAATAGCTCCACTATTGATATAACTCATGCATTCACTTGATTCCTGAAAAATCAAATCATAGCTCATCAATCTTGGGTGGGGGGGGGGGG
>NW_004801522.1:0-1025 GCF_000002075.1 Aplysia californica | reverse complement strand
TCTCTCTCTCTCTCTTTGTATGTTTCTCGTTCTGTTTATTTGTTTGTCAACTGTTCTTTTTCGTTCAGTTTCCTTTCCTCTAAGCTATTAATCTTCTTCCTCCTAAACACCCAAAAAGAAGACTACAGAAAAGATTTATTTAGATGAATACATAAAAACCAGATAAATGAATACCGAAAAAACCAGATAAATGAATACAAAAAAACCAGATAAATGAATACCGAATAAAGAACAATAGCAACAACAACTACAGCAGACAATTACGTTTTGCTCTCCGTTCACCCTCATCCTCTATCCCCCATGCTCTGCAATCTTCTCCTCCTCTTTCTTTCTCTGTATTTCCAAATACATCCTTGTGTCTTTGGCATCTTCTATTACACATGACTAGAAAATTTGTGCAAGCCAGCAGCCGCGGATCTTTCTGGAAAGTCTGCACAAACAAGGCGTGTAGGTGGTACAGCTGGGCGAAGAATCGAGTCCGGAACCGATTCCAGCGATTAATACCACGGAAGAAAAATTCCGACTCCTTTTTACGTAAACCAACAGTCACCAGTTACTTAAATCATTGAAATCTTTTTCTTTTTTTGAATAAATTAATTTTTGAAGAAAAAAAAATTGGTGCATCGTAGTGTTCGGAAATCAAAGTTATCCTAAATCCTGAAGATGTTCGGAGCCAACCAGGCAACTACCGGAAGAAATCACATCATTAGAACGTAAGTAATTGGGTTCGCTGTCCGATTCCTACGGTTCCTAGCATTTAATACTTGTAATCGGAAACCTAGCCACCCAGCACTAGACAGGCATGAACGTGTTTTATGGGTATACAATACTGTCAAAACTGTCTTAGACGGCCACCCATTGTCGAGGAGAAATATTGTTGTCTTAGACAGGTGATTGTCTTTCAGAGAATCAGAGAATCAGAGAATACGGGACTGACCGGCAGACTAACCCGCTAACAAACCGACAAAGAGGAGATTAAAAAATCATTCCAAAATATCCATTAATTTCCTACTTTTATTCTCTCT
>NW_004801521.1:0-1067 GCF_000002075.1 Aplysia californica | reverse complement strand
TCTAGAGAGAAAGAGAGAGAGAGAGAGAGAGAGAGAGAGAGAGAGAGAGAGAGAGAGAGAGAGAGAGAGAGAGAGAGAGAACAAACAAACAGAAAAGATAGGCTGTATGAGAGGAAAGTCAGAAAGATAAAAGATCAAAACAAGCAAAAATAGAAAAGCACGATAAAAAGCTCCAGGTAGACGATGACACGATGAGCAGACGTAACCGAAACTTTGTTCCTGCCAAGTTTTCCAGATTTTCACAAGAAACTCATCGCGACTCACAGGTAAAGAATTTTTCGAAGAAAGAGAAAGTTTGCTTTCGAACGTTCTAAGAAAGAAGAGAATACAAACTATTATTACGATTTCTCATTATTCAAGATTGAACATTTGCCAGTGATGGCGCTTTGGGAAGAAAAGAGTAAGAGAACATAATACAATGGGGTAGGGTTGGGATGACATGTTTGGAACATACGGGTATATATAGGTCTTTTTGAAAGGAGGAAAAGATCTGGAGGAGGGAGGGTTGCCTTTAAAAAATACAATTTCTTTTTTTAAAGTTTTAGTCACCTATCGACGCAATTCAGGTCATAACATAGGAAGCGGGATTTGATCCTGCCCATCAGGGCTAAATCGAGCACAAGGGATAAAATTTTCCTGGTGGAAAGACTGAAATAGTGGATAAAAATTCTCCCGACATGAAAATCGAACAAGTGTCCTGGATGTGACGGCGAAGAGCCTAACTGCTACATCACAGACGCCCTTGCTGTTTGCCTGAATCTGTATACGAAACAAAACACATGTTATAATATAGAAAGGAACAGTTGCGGAAGACAGAGCAAGCAGCACATGAGGGTTATCCAATGTTTAATGTAAAGGAACTTGTAAATTAAAAGTTAACTTTTGTTACTCGATATGCCCCATTACAGCAATTCCCATTCAATTCAAACACCTGTGTAATTATCTGCAGGGGACACCGGGGACACCCCCCCACCAGAAGCTAGACACTCAGAGCAAGAATGCATAGCTCAGAAGGCATCCTGAATCAAGTTGCTAGTTTATCACTGACGAAAATAATATGTTATAGT
>NW_004801520.1:0-1070 GCF_000002075.1 Aplysia californica | reverse complement strand
ATAGAGTACTATAATTCTGTGTATACTTTTCTGCAACTGCAGGTCTGAAAACACTGAGCAGGGGCTTCCTGTATCTGTTCTTATGGGACACGAGAGGGAGGTGTTCAGTGGGATTTAGAGGAGGTATTCAGTTGACTCAGAATTCATACTTGATCAAAGATGGTCAGTTCAGAACACGCCCAGAGTTTGGCACAGGGTTTCAGTATCGTGTTCTTATCTTTGATGTGCTTGGAACTATCTTGGTCAAGACGGCAGGGGCGAAGAGTCCACATAAATAAATAATCAATGCGCAGCCTCCCTTCCTTGAAATTGGAACATCGTCGCAGTCGCACTCGCAATCAAATTCACCCATAGACGCAAGCCTCGCATGTTTAAATAGGCGTTCATGAACAGCGTGTAGTGTACAACCCTCGACACTGTTTGATTACGTGCCACTTTCATAAACAGTCACAAAAACTGATTATGTATGCTAACAGTTAGATGGGTAGATGGCTAGGTGTGAAGAAGCCAAATGAGATGGACCATAAATGCAGCGTAGGCTCTCACAACATAGCATTTGAATGAGATGATAGGGCAGCTTCAAACTGCGTCCAACTGTTTTCCGCATTTTTTCTCAAAACGATCCCAACTGACTTAGACGCTTAGAGATAGATCTAGGTCTCTTCGTTTCACACAACTGTTTAAGACACGATTGATCAAAACTATAGAGCAAAAATGATTGTTAACTTAAAAAACGTATTTCTCTTCCCCCCTCCTCTCTCTCTCTCTCTCTCTCTCTCTCTCTCTCTCTCTCTCACTCTCTCTGCTTTGGGAAGCTCACACAACTTCAACAACACTTCTTATTAGCCAATAAAAAATCGACGAAGACCAAACACGTTTCAGTGAACCTTATTTATTCTGGAAAGCACGGTAAAGACTAAAGACAGAAGAGTATTCAGCTTCTTAAGCAAAGTAAAAAAGGTTCTTACTTTAGGAAAAAAAAGTAGGGCCTAATTAAATTATTCGTGGGACTAAGGAGTGCCTTGAGTACTGCATGACACTTTGGTATTTCTCAGAGTACTTGTTCCGTT
>NW_004801519.1:0-1070 GCF_000002075.1 Aplysia californica | reverse complement strand
CACACACACACACACTTTTCCTCTCCTTATTCCATCCAGATAAAACAACTTGAGGATTTAACTGATTATGGTAAGTTCACACGGAACGGCATGGTTCAGTCTAGTTGAAACAGCTTATCGAATCACGATGATGTCCTATCGATGTCACACTCCAACAGCCGAATCGCAACTTTGGACAGGATTTCAATGCAGAATGCGAACTTACTGGGCTCACGAGACGAATGCCATTCGATTCAGAGAGAAACGTGCTTCGTGCGTACAAAGCTTAAGTTTTGAACTTTGTGTCGTGTCCTGTTTCCCTATCCAGGTCATGACGTAACGGCCTGCACTCAGGATTACAGCTGGCCGGCTCGTCACGACCGACAGACCTGCCTGGTTCTCTCCCCTGGCTCAGACGAAACTACGCTGAAATCTGTGGTGATATACTACATGTAAAGTGCATTGTGTTGATACACTCTAGGGCCTAGTACACTCTGGTGATCCACTACAGTACATCGTGGTGATACACTGTAGTGCACTGTTCATAGACCACGGTTCTGTGTCGACCGACGCAGAGCTGTGAAGGGCGTTTAGTCGGCTACCTTGAAATTTCATTTACCTTCATTCAGTAAAAATAGTATAAAAAATAAAAACCACATAAAACTTTCAGCTCTCAAGAAATGTGTTTATAATAACGTAACAGAGGTCGGTGCGGAACTTTCATCACTCCATACAGGAATTTCGTAGTTTTAGTGCATATTTTAGGAACTCGGTGCTCCATGTGCGGATTTTTCACACGCGCCGTTTGCGAAAACTTACCGTCACATTTCATCGTTGTTCGTAGTTCGATCATGTTTTGATTCTCCGAGTTCTGTTCCGGCACGTGTTTTGCCTGAGGTGTACTGCATTCGGGAGATACTCACGCAGGATTTGTGGTAACCCAGGCGGGAGCTCGACAAAAGGTAATTTTGACAAACCGTTTTCTCCATTTTCTTTTTCTTTCTTTTTGTTTTTTGTTTTTCTGTCTTTTCCCCCCTTTTCTTTCCTTTTCCTTTCTTCCTTTTCTTTTCTTTTCTCTTCTCTTGCTTTTT
>NW_004801518.1:0-1072 GCF_000002075.1 Aplysia californica | reverse complement strand
ATCATCATCATCATCATCATCATCATCATCATCATCATCATCATCATCATCATCATCATCATCATCACCACCACCACCATCATCATCATCATCATCATGTAGGGAGAGTCTAGTTTGAATTTCAGACAAAATAACATCATCATCATCATCATCGTCTTCATCAAAATCATCATTATCATTCTAAACAGAAAAACAATTTAAAAAATTATCAGCATTGTCATTATCTTGGTTTGTTTTAGTCAGGTTTTACGGCGCTCGCATCTGCGCAGGGTAATATGAACGCCAGTCATTATCTTTACAGAAAAAGTAGAGCAGAGAGAGAGAGTCTTTTAATTTTAGTAAATGTAAGTAACAAAAATAATGTTTATTAAAACGGCTCAACTTTTCCTCGTCTCGAAGACTTCTTCGTGAGCAGCTGGTAGCAAAAATAAAAAAACACAAAAACGCTCCAACACAAGCAATCTCAATCAGACAGGAAACCATGTCGAGATGATCTATCTACCTACGTCACTGGTCGTTCCCTGTAATCAGGCCAGTCTTTGTTCTCCGCTGTAGCCATGGGCTTTTCCCATCATTTCTGAGCACTGTTAAGATAAGTGAAATGACTGTCGATTCTCTTGCTGCCCTCAGACAATGAACATACCGTGATATCCGAGGTAATTTCGTGGTTTATGCCAGCTCTATTTACTGTTTCCCATTATTTGTCTTACTGCGAGACAATGGACTACTCGGATACCTCATGTCATTTCCTTGTTTATGCCAGCATGTAGCAGTATTTAATATGGCTGTGAATTCAGGACAATCACTAAAGACAGTGAAAATAAAATAGAAGCAACAGCAATCCGGAGACTGCTAAGAGTATCGTGGAAGGAAAAGAAATCAAATGAGGTAGTGTTTAATGAAGCGCACATGGGACGTTCACTGTTAAAAACCAACAGGAAACGACAAATGCAGTTTTTGGGACATCTGAATAGACATAAGGGTCTTGAACATCTAGCTTTCACTGGCAATATTGAAGGCAAACGAGGCAGGGGTAGGCCCAGAGCAACCTACTTAGGGAACCTAAACAAAT
>NW_004801517.1:0-1054 GCF_000002075.1 Aplysia californica | reverse complement strand
CACACACACACACACACACACACACTCACACACACACACACACGCGCGCGCGCACACACACTCACACACACATATACATGTACTTTCTCTCTCACACACGCGATAGATAGTTGCCGTTTGTACAGGTGATCGTCTTATACAGGTCACGGCTAGAACAGGTTCTATCTAACTGTATAATCTACAAGGACGTACACTATATTATAACTGTCCCCGTCCTTTTACGCAAGAAAAATTATGAAATTATGCAAACTGAAAAGAACATTTTTCGGTCGCTACCCGGATTCGAACCCGGGACCTTTTGAATGAGAGGCCAACACCTTAACATCTAGGCCACGAGAGACCCTTAAATTATGCGATTCTGTTAATTTTAACAAAGAATGATAAAGAAAAATAATGAGAAATTATGCAAAAAATGATCAGATTTTGCTAAATTATGCGGGGTGCATAAAACCACGGGGACAGATATATATTTTTTAGAGCAGGTAGTCTGTGTGGTCATCAGTGCGTCCATGGTGGAATGAATTGTGAAAACGTTAGACCTTTGCTTAACCTGAACTTTGATCTCTGCTTTTTTCGTTTGTTTGCTTGTTTGTGTGTGTGTGTGTGTGTGTGTGTGTGTGTGTGTGTGTGTGTGTGTGTGTTTGTTTATTTGTTTGTGCGTCTTTTTGAAGTTTTTTGTTTTGTTTTTGCTTTCTCGCTTCTGCATTTTTCACCCTCCTGTTTCTATCTCATAACTAGATGTTTAGTCGGGTTTTTTTTCTCAAATTTTCCCCCCTTTCTTTCTTTCCTTCTGAATAGAATTCCCTAGTTTTAGCACTATCATAGTGATATATAGAGATATCGTATAGTCATAGATTTACATTATAATAATAGCCCTGATCGTGCCAAACTCTGACGCACTTCCGGTTTCTTTGTGGTGGTTTTTATATGTATTATGAAAGTTTCATACAAATTATAACGATAATAACAGTTTAGCAGAAGACCACATCAAACTTCAAACTCACAACCAAAAAAACAACAACCACAACCGAAACAAACAACAACAACAACAAGA
>NW_004801516.1:0-1078 GCF_000002075.1 Aplysia californica | reverse complement strand
GTGGGGTGGGGTGGGGGGATCAGCTTAGGCGTGGTTGCTATTTTATTAAAATAGAGAAGTCAGCGAATTGGGAATACATATGTACCCAACTGTACGAGAAACAACTCTGAGAGTGGGACTGAAAAAGATGCAACTTTACTTCATTTTGCTTAATTTTGCTAGTTTAGATTATAAGCGTATTCAATATCGTATAAAGAACAGTGGGTGGTTGGCGGGTACTCTGGTGTGGTTTGCTCCTTCTTTCCTATAATAAACATCTATCTTATTCTCTATCTCCCCTTCTTCTTTTTTGTGTTTGTTACTCTCTTTTAACACTTTTAATCTTCGGCACTTATATGACGTTACTGTGTTGCAAGTGCCGTAAAATGTAAAACTCTTACTAAAACTAAACTAAGATGATAAGCGTGTCCAATACCATATTAAGGAAAGAAAAATGGGTATTCCAATGTAAAGAGCATTGAGCTCCTTTTTATTGGAAATGCGCTATATAAATGTTATATATTATTAAGGAAAGATGATATCAGTGGAAGTAAGTTTGTACATGTATTTTTATATCATTACTCCGGTTGTCTTTCTTTGAATGGAGAGGGTGATGAAGGGAGTAAATGAAGGCAGGATGGATGAATGGAAGAATAAGAAGATACAAGCATGAGTGGAGGGAAAGATTGTGAATTGAGGTAAATTGTAAAAAGATCAGATACAATGGAGGGGTGGGTGGATGAGGAGAGGATTGATGAGTTGTTGGAAAGGGTGGTTGTGTAAATGGTTGTATTGGTAAGGGTGTTTTTTTCGGGGAGGGGAGAGGGAGGGGATGAAAAGATGGGTTTTAAAATCAAATCAAAGCTTCTCTTTATTAAGGGGGGGGGGGGAAGGGTGTCGTCGCACTGCCCTCCTACTTCACACCTGGCTTTCACTTCCAACTTACAGCTATAAGCACCTACTTATTCCCCCACTCCTCGCGTTACTCCTGTACCTTGGCACAATCATTAGTCAGAATAGCTTTTGGATCTTGCTATGTCTAAACGTGATTCAACGTGGTGAACTCTACTCAAGAGAGGGGGAAGGAGATAAAGGGGGG
>NW_004801515.1:0-1076 GCF_000002075.1 Aplysia californica | reverse complement strand
TCAGTCCGTCTGTCTGTCCATCAGTCCGTCTGTCTGTCCATCAATCCGTCTGTCTGTCACTCTCTCCAACCGTCAGTCTGTCACTCTCTCCAACCGTCAGTCTGTCACTCTCTCCAACCGTCAGTCTGTCACTCTCTCCAACCGTCACACACACAAGAACATCAGACATCGTGGGGACATCAGGCGCTCGTCAAAATGATGAAATAATAATCATAATAATCATCATAATAATAATAATAATAGTAATAATAGATAGCAATTGTGTAGCGCAAATCCCCGCTCAACAGCAAGCTCTATGCGCTCCACAATCTATACTATTACCCCAGCAGATCTGAGAGAATTCTGAAACAATCTCAACTTTCTGGGAAGCATACAGTGCAAGCTGCCATTTATAGGTGCTAAATCACTAACATACTGACAAGACCTTTCGCTGTCTACAATGGTCAGGTACCCATTCCCACCTGGGTGAAGTGAGGACAATTTGTGTACAGTGTCTTTCCCAACAAACTAACGTGTTCAGCCGGCTGGCCACCTTTCCTCTTCCGTTTTGTTTGGCTAAAAAAAAACCTGCAATGGCCATTGAGAAGACACATTCCGCGGTAGTTTTTCCACGAACGTTGACCAAAGCTATAGAAAATGTACGTGTTTTTTAGGGTAGTCAAGTTGTGGAGGTCCCCAAACTGTGGCAGGCTGTTTACCTCAGAAGCGGACACACAAATTGTAATAGTTCAACATTCGTCCCAGAAAGAGGGGGTTTTAAAAATATCAAACGCAAGACAAATGAACAAGCTTGAAGACGATATCAAAAACTCCACATGTTCACAAATTGACCAGCACCTGATTCCACCCCAACGTCAAACCAAATTCTCCTTCTCTCATTGCTTTAATTCCCCCTTGTTCGTCTACTCTGTCCATCTGTCACGCGCTACAACTGTCTGCAGAACACACAGCAAGGAATTTCTCCACCTTCTCCCATTCCTTTAATTCCTCCTTCTTTCTCCACTCCGTCCGTCCATCAGTCCATCAGACCTTGACCCTGACCCCAGCCCCCCCCGACCCTGACCCCGTTGACCCTG
>NW_004801514.1:0-1074 GCF_000002075.1 Aplysia californica | reverse complement strand
CTTTTGCGGGGCGACTGTTGTCTGTTCTGTTCTTCTGTAGTAGTTTTCGTACATGGGACATGGGGGAGGGGGAGGGGTGACAATGCCAGCTTGCGTTCTTCTAGCAGAATGTTGACATAATAGGACACATGCCTAGGCAGTCAGGTACCCCAGGTAAAGAATTGTGGTGTTTACAGACGGAGGTCGCATCCCCTCGTGGCTTATCTGGACTAGACTACCCTGAACTGCAGCCGTGCAGTAGAGAAAGTGTATGTGTACGAGTGTACTTTTTTCAGCCAGACAGAAACAGCTGTTACTTCTGGTGTGTATAGATTAATATAAATATAATGTAGAAAAAACGTGGGTTTATCCCAAGATGTGGTTTAGTAGCGCACGGCTGATTGGCTAATTATATATTTTATTCTCGCCATGCCGTTTGTATAATTTGCTAGTTTAAGTTATAGGTGTTTGACTGTTCTGCAGGTTTCCAATCAAGAAAATATTTGTAAAGTTTTAGTTATTTATGTTAATTTTATGTGTAAGTGCGCGGCGCGCGCGCGCGTGTATGTGTGACAGTAAGAGAGAGTATAAGTGTGTGAGAGACAGAGTATAAGTGTGTATGTATGTGTGTGTGTGTGCGTGTGTGTGTGTTTATGTGTGTGTATGTGTTTGAGAATGTATGTTGAAACCTGGAATGGTTACCCAATACTTATACAGCGATTTCAGTGTTTGGGATCCATTTGTGGTAACCAGCTCGCTCCATGCTGCCGCGACTATAAAGAACAAATCAATAAGAAACACATTCCTCTTTATTATGTGCGATGTTGAGGGTGATCTGATCTCTCCAGGTGCTCATATTATTTTAAAGTTTTATGATATTTGTGGTCAGTGACAGGCTCAACATTATTGTCTTCGTCACGAATTTCGCTCCGTATTGTTTTGAAGGTTCGAGGTTCGATCCCTTCATGCATCTAACACGTGTTTTTTTTCTTCAAAGAGTCTTAAATACTTTGGTACTTATCAGTCCTTTTCGAGACAAAAGTAACATCTCGATGCCTTCTTTTCATATTAAAACTCGCGTTAACTATCCCCCCC
>NW_004801513.1:0-1079 GCF_000002075.1 Aplysia californica | reverse complement strand
GAGAGAGAGAGGGAGAGAGAGAGAGGGAGAGAGAGAGAAAAAGAGAGAGAGAGAGAGGGGGGAGAGAGAGCGAGAAAGAGAAAGAGGTTAGTTTTAGTAAAGGTTTAACGGCACTCGCAACTGCATAAGGTCATATGAGCGCCAGAAAATTAGATGTGTTACAAGCGAGTAACAAACAAAAAAGAAAAAGGGGAGAGAAAGACGATAGAGGTTTGATAGGAAAGAAGACGCAAGCCACACCAGAGCACCCGCCAACCACCCACAGGGAAAGAGGTGAAGAAAAGATTCCATCAAAGTCGCGCCCCAACCACCCGCATATCAAGCAAGACCTTGATAACTTCCGAACCTTACATGAAAAAGAAGGTAATAAAAGTACAGATGAGGATAAACAAATCTGACCAGCCAACAGGCAACAGCCATACATTCTTAGCAAGTGTTTTGCAGAATTTGTAACACAATTGGGTCACACAGAAGTGTAAAAAGAGAGTAACAAAGACAAAGGGAGAAGCGGACGATGGATCGATAGGAAAGGAGCAAACCATAACAGAGCACCCGCCAACCACACAAAACCATACATTAGAATAACGATAATCGTGGTCAACATTGACAACAGAAAACAAACACATAAAGTTCATTTCGTAGGCTTATGATTTATTATCAGTAACTACAGATATGGTATATTCTCGGGCTTTACTTTTTGAGCACTTCAAAAAGACATTCATTTCACTGTTAGTTCTGTAAATACTATTCATGAAAAAAAAATTGCATACATAAGACATCGCTATACACAAACGTACATTTTCTAATTATGCTTCGTAGTAACATTTTAAAACAACAAATGCATTTAGCAGAAAAACATTTCAAAGTGAATTTAACAGACCACTAAACTCAGTTATCAAAATATTCGCTGACTAATCAAGACTTCCGGTTTTAGGAACCCAGAATAAGAAGCAACAGCAGATATTACTGAAAACAAAGTTGTTATCCTGGGTTCAAGTCCACATCATTCACATTATTCTTAATTACAAGCGAGTTTGTTTTGGGGGGCTTTTATTGTTTGTTTTTTTGTTGGTTTTATT
>NW_004801512.1:0-1079 GCF_000002075.1 Aplysia californica | reverse complement strand
TGACCTCTGACCTTCGACCCTTGACTTTCGACTTTCGTCGTCTGCCGGCGGCAGTGGTCAGAGAAGGGCAGGTGACGTAGGGTAGGGCAGCCCAAGGCTTGCTTTGACCAACAAAAACCAGTCTTTTGTAACGACACCACTTCCTCGTTAGCTCGACCTCTCGTACTGATTCAGCTTTAGTTTGGCAAAAAGTTTTACGGCGCTTTCGGTCGTGTTCACGTTAGTTAGTTAGTCAGTTCACAGAATGTCTTGGTTTTACTTTACAAGGTTGGAATAGTTGAAGTATCTCGTCTTGATGAAAAAAGACCACTGATGCAGTTATACCATAACTGTATTCATAGTTTCGCCTTGACAGACTTGAAATCAGGCGCGTTTTTATGTCACAGGTGTACGTCGACCTTGCCTTTTGAGTGTTTGGAAGGTCAAAAGGTCAGCAGAAGGTCAAACGATAATCAAAGTTCGAAAAGAAGTACCTTTTCTACCACGAGAATGTTGTTGTTATTTGTTATTGTTGTTGTTCTTTGTGTTGTTCTTCTTCATCACGTTGAAGGTAGAGTTTTGAGTTTAACGCCTCTCTTAACACAATAAAGGTCGATTAGAATGCGTGAAAGTCCGTCTCCGATAGCATCAGGTCACTCAAAAAGAAAAAAAAATAGTCGAGAGAAAAAAGTCTCCAAAACAACCACAGCCCTGATGGAGAAAGATTCAGAGATTCGATCACAGATCGCCAGCAAAGGTAGCCGAGTGCCTTACCAACTAGAAGACATAAATACCGACAGACCGACAAACCGACACCGACATACCGTCTTACCGACATAACGGCGTAACGACATACTAACGCACTGACATATAATGATACACCGACATAACGACATAACGACATACCGACATAACGACATAACGACATACCGACAGACCGACAGACTGACAGACCGACAGACCGACAGACTGACAGACCGACAGACCGACAGACCGGGAGCCGAAGGTTCTTTTGACCTAACTATGTTCCCGGGTTTTCACTCGCGAAAAGGGCGAGTTATTACAAAATAAAGCGGAGATTCTAAGGAGCACTGGCATTA
>NW_004801510.1:0-1074 GCF_000002075.1 Aplysia californica | reverse complement strand
TCTCTCTCTCTCTCTCTCTCTCTCTCTCTCACTCACTCTCTCTCAGGACACAAAAGCCTTTTTTTTAGAGAGAGAGAAATCCAATTCTTAGAATTATGGGAAGAAAATGTTCTTTCAATCATCCATTTTCTTATTCGACCCTACAATACAATCATAGAGAAACATTTCTTTATGCTGAAGTCGTAACGTTGAATAAGACCAACAGTGTTTTTTCCGTTTCCTCTTTTAAAATTATTTTACCGACATTCAAAGAGGTTATAAAAAGAACATATTATAACCTCTTTATCAGCATTTCATTTCATTTTTCATTGTATGCTTAAAAAAACAAACAGAAAATTTTAATTGATTCTTTTTAATTGGGGAGAGGGATTCAGTTTTCTCAAAACAACAACAACGAACGAAATAAATAACTTTGTATTTTTGTGTGACTGTAATACTATATTCCAAAGATACTGTCTTCAATATACACTGTTTTCAATCAGGAACTTATCGTACTTTTTTCGTCTGCCCTGCTTGGACTAGCAATTAGCAGCAGCCTCGGAGTTTCCATTTTAGACCTTTGACAAGATCATCTTTCTTTAAATGTCAACGATGTGTAAATGTCATACCGGTAATCCAATTTGTGCTCGCTGTGTCTCTGTGGGTGAACTATTGTCATATTTCCCGACCTACTATTGTTACCGCTCAGTGGTTCTACCATTTCAGAAGCTATTTTCTGAAACTCCGAAAGCCACCAGGGAGTGGGCACCATAAAAGTGTTCTATATTATTATTATTATTATTATTATTATTATTATTAATATTATCATCATAATTGCATTTATATAGCGCATATCCATGCTCAGAAGCATGCTCTGTGCGCTTTACAACTATTATTACCCCAGCAGACCCCCTGAGAACACTCAGAAACATTCTCGGCTTCCGAGGAAGCATACAGTGCCAGCTGCGGATTTCACGCGCTCAAACACCATCAAACTGACAAGATCGTTCACTGTCTTTAGCCCATTTCCACCTAGATCTAGGTGAAATGAGGAAAATTTGTGCAAAGTGCCTTTCCCAAGGACACAACGTCGGG
>NW_004801509.1:0-1080 GCF_000002075.1 Aplysia californica | reverse complement strand
ACAAGAGAGTAAAGATTAGAGGTGTTACAAGAGAGTAAAGATTAGAGGTGTTACAAGAGAGGAAAGTAGGAAGAAACCGCATCAGAGCACCCGCCTACCACCCACCCACGTCGTGTCACCAGAATGACGTAACAGCTGGCTACCCCACCTGCGTGTATGACAGAAGGTCACACCTCCTGACCACCGGTCATCCCCACAACTGACCACCGGTCATCCCCACAACTGACCACCGGTCATCCCCACAACTGGCCACCGGTCAGCCAAACAACTGAGCACAGATGTACCATTCCTGTACCCCAGCTAGTTGGATCAAAGATGTATGGATCAGCATCAAAGATTCGTGTTGTCTCACCCATCAGCTCACTGTGTATTTCACACCTCTCGTGTCAAGCATCCGCGACAAAGTCTTCACACAAACAGAAAAAAAAAACCTGTTTGTTTTGTGGGTTTTTTTTGGTTTCTGTGTTGTTTCTTTCTAAACAGGTGGCCTCGTCCGTTCCCCCCTTCCTTTGGGGTCATTTCCTCCCCCCACGTTCCCAACATTTCGTGCTTCTGTTTTGTGAAATTCCCGACTTGACGTCAACCGTCCACAACCCAGAGACGTGTCATGTTTGATTTAGTAGAGGTTTTACGGCGCTCGCAACTGCAGAAGGCGACTTGCTTACCATCAAACAAAACTCTTAACCGTTAACACCACCACAAAACCTACTGTCTACAAACAAACAGTAAACTAGTAACTGTTTAAACACCCCCCCCCCTCCCATCAATATTTACCGGAAATACCTGCAAGCTGAACCGTTACAACGTGAAGTACCGTCAGACCTGGACCACTAGCAGTACCATCACACCTGGACCACTAGCCATCAGACCTGGACCACTAGCTGTACCATCAGACCTGGACCACTAGCAGTACCGTCAGACCTGGACCACTAGCCATCAGACCTGGACCACAAGCAGCACCATCAGACCTGGACCACTGGCAGTACCGTCAGACCTGGACCACTAGCAGTACCGTCAGACCTGGACCACAAGCTGTACCATCAGACCTGGACCACAAGCCATCAGACCTGGACCACAAGC
>NW_004801508.1:0-1082 GCF_000002075.1 Aplysia californica | reverse complement strand
TATGTAGTTCGAGCACGGATAAACCCTAACTAAACTAAACTAAGATGCACAGATACCTGCGTTCAGGTCAAGTCACAGTCATTGTCTTCACTACCTATGGATGCGCCGTGCGCTATTATTGCCTACTCTAGACAGTGCTGAGCAGTGGGACCGCGTGTAAATATAACCTGAGATCTACAGAGCACTTCCCACCCCACCTGGGGTACCCTCGTGTTGTTTCAGGGGGTGGGGGAGGAAGGGGGAGGGAGACTCGTTGTTGTGTGAAATAACAGAGAGGGATCGCAAGGCCAGTTGTATATCCCGCGATGTTTGGAATCAGTAGGTGGGGGGCAATACTTACGTGGGTGGTTGGCGGGTGCTCTGGTGTGGGTTCTTTCCTTGTTTCCTTATAAACATTATGTCGCCCTTACCTCCCTCATTTTTCTGTTTTGTATACTTATGTTACTCTCTTGTAGCACCTCTAATCTTTGGCACGTATATGTCAGTATATGACCTAATTGTGTTACACGAGTTCCGTAAAACTTTAACTAAAACTAAAAGAAATAATGACGGCAATAACTGGTCACTTTTTATTAAGCCCAAGGGGGCTATCCCGTAAAAAGGTGTTTTGGGAAAATCGAAGGCAAAGTTTTTGCCCCTTGTTCAGTTTCTTTAAAAAGCCAAGGAGAGTTTTCTCTATAACCAAACAAATAATACTCACCAATGAAGCCAAACTTCTCCTATAGGTAGGGCAATGCCCACTTTTGATGCAGGTCAAGATTTCTGGACACCTCCGAAATCTGGGTTAGCGCGCTTGTCCTTAAAAAGCGACCAATTACAAGAGTATTGACCTCTACCGACATACCACGAGCTGCACTGGCTTTGTTCCGATGGGTCCCTGCAAGAGCTTGAAGACAACATGGGCTGTGTGCATTAGACATGTATTCCGGCATGTGCCCTTGCCACCCTTAATGACATTGCCATGATCTGCGGGCATGTTTTTCTGTTTAGAACCCATTTGACCAAGACAAATCTCGTTCTTAATGGACGTTTTCACGGGGCGATGGAAGGTAAAGGTCTGCTTCTGCTCACCTTTCGGAATT
>NW_004801507.1:0-1083 GCF_000002075.1 Aplysia californica | reverse complement strand
ACATACACCTGGAAAAGTCCCTCTCAAAAGAATACGTCCCCATGTGGAAAAAATCCCCCGACAAACAACACAAACTCAAAAGCACCCTACAGAACAAGCAAATACGCAATCAAATAACTCAAACAAACAACGCCCCCGTTTTTAAGGGGCAGGCTAGGAAATTGATCTTTGTGTTTTATTTGCGATCTATGAGCGAGTCCAAATCGTTTCTTATCCCGGTTTCCCCATATCAGAGACAGATTGATTCGCCTGTCCACCGTGAAATAAATTTAATAGATTTGCTCTAATGCTCTGCTTCATTTGCAGTTTCTGGAAAAAGGGGTGGAGCAGGGCTGTCTAAAGAAAAAAAAAAAGGAAAGTGATTTAAGGATTTGTGCGTGTTTGTGTTTGTGTGTGTGTTCGTTTGCGCGTGCGTTTGGTTCCGCCGGCTCTAAACTTAACGCCATGGCCATGCCCCTGGGCGAGGAAGAAGAGTAGGGGATCAGTAGGGGTGCTATTAGTTATTAGGGAATGTTTGAAGAGAGCGTTACAAATAAAGAAATAACAACAATCTCGTTGGCGTCAAAATCAAAATGGAATGGATTGTCTTCTCCCGTCAGTGCGGGAAATCTGGACATCCATTACTTCCTCTTTAGTACTCTATGAATGTTTGATTCAATCTGAATTATGGTATGATAACTGCATTCGTTCGTTTCTTTAAATAATACTGTTAGTGCCACATATGACCGATAGCTTATGAAATACATAGGCGGTTTGTTTCACAATTTTCGGGAATTGGCATTTTCAGATTTACACGGTATGATGACGCTGGAGGAATTTGAAATTTAATAGGAGGTAGAGAAATAGAGAAGTAAACAAATAACAGTAATGTCTATTGGTAACTGACAACGGTTCGCTGAGCAGCCATCAATACAGAAAGCGCCATGGTACTGATGCGTGAGGCCAAATTCTTAGTGCATGGAGTTATGAACTTCATCAAAATAGAAGATCTATGTCTCTCATCAGTGTGTCACCCTTTCCTCTGTTCAGTGGGCAGGAACAACCACAGAAAAAGAGAACAGGACAGACAGTAAATAAGGGCTT
>NW_004801506.1:0-1070 GCF_000002075.1 Aplysia californica | reverse complement strand
GACAGACAGACAGACAGACAGACAGACAGACAGTCGAGAAATAGCATGTGTGTGTTCATTCTAGAAACTAGGACTATAGTGTGGTAAAAAAATTCGTGTCGCCACTTATTTTTCAAATATCGTCTCAACTATCGAACATAGGTTCTCCAACTTTTGCACAGTGACTAATATCAATTTGTCTCAACGGATCAACATTTTTGTAAACATCTGCAAGCTGTATTCTAGAAAATTCCTTAAAAAATACTAATTAAAAAATCAAAGTTGGTGGTTTCTACAGATTTTAAAATGTTTACAGCTGGGGCAATATTGCTTTTAATAGCAAGTCCGTCAGGTTTTTCTTATCGGGACATTATGCTAATTGAATGGATGTTTTGAGAGCCATTGGTGCAAAAATGTGTTCACTATAAAAATTCAAGAGGATAGGTTGCAGCACGAATTGTTGACAGCACTATAGAAGGGTTTGTGCAAGTTAGTAAGTATAAGTTAGAATAAGTTGGTCAGTATATAAGTCAGTCAGCATAACAAAGATACTCACACAGAGTTGAACAGGTACGCCCGCCCTTGGCTGCCTTGAAAAGACTGAAAAAAAACGAAAACAAGACAATAATTAGTAAACTGGATACATAAAAATATTATGACAATGGAACCTTCCAGAAAGAAATGAAAAGAGTAAAAATGTGGGCGGAAGGGGGGGGGGGGGTTGAACAAACGATAGACGATGTAAAACTGGCCCAATATAACCTTTAAAAAAATCAAGAGATCACCAAAATCTGCCCACGGGAGGACACAGTGGAAGAACTCAAACTTCGTCTTGTGGGGTGGTTGGCGGGTGCTCTGGTCGGGACGTCTCCTTTCTTATCAAACATCTATCGTCCTTATCTCTCTATACAAGATATAATTGTGTTGAAAGTGACGTGAAACTCTTACTAATACATATAACAAACCTCATCTCCGGATATTCAGAGCCCTGTAAAGCAGCCAGTCCATCTAGATAATGGTGTTCGTACAATTATACAATATACGTAAATAAATAATTTATAATTTATAAATTATATATATATATATATATA
>NW_004801505.1:0-1089 GCF_000002075.1 Aplysia californica | reverse complement strand
TGTGTGCACGTGCACGTGTTCGTGTTTATAAAGGTATTGTGCATGTGTGTGATCGTATGTGTGTACGCGCACGCATGCGTGCGTATATGACATATCAGTCATCATGCAGGATCTCAAAAAGTAAACACTTAAAACCTTGTCAGACAAGAAGACAATATTATCTCCGGATGTCTCAACGAGTGGGGAAGGTGACATGAGACATCTCCAAAGATGTTATAAATAGCCTTAGGTCCTTGGACATCACCCAACGAAAGATTCTCTATCGCTGGTTTTAGACAATCTTTGACCCGAACACGTCACAGACCCTCACGTTTGACAAAACCGGTAATCTTTTTCTTATCTCTCCCTGCCTCTCTGTCTCTCTGCGGGGCTATTTCCCTGTAACTGACATCACCAAGGATGTTATAAATAGCCTTACGTCCCTGGACATCACCCAACCAAAGATTCTCTATTGCTGGTAGTAGACAATCTTTGACCGAAACACGTCACAGACCCTCACGTTTTACAAAATAGATAATCTTCTTCTTAAAATTATCTCCCCCTGTCTCTCTGCGGGGCTATTTCACTGTAACTGACGGGACTTTTATTGGACAATACGACTTTCTCACAATGATAACACTGTCATTCAATGTCAACTAATTTACTTCAACTTTAAATGATTAGAACATTTTGAAAGACACATTGTTATGAATTGTATTAAATACAGTCATTTGGAAGGAAAAAAAGTAGATAAGATAAGATAAGATAAGATAAGATAGTACTTTATTATCCCAGAGGGAAATTTCCTTGGCTGTACAGGACCGTAAACCGTAAAAACACATGCAGGTATACATTTTAAAAATAATTTTAATCATATATATTCTACATTACTCTCATTAAAATTCAATATGAAAGGAGAAGTAAAGCTGACGAAATGTCTTTCTGTAGACATACTATATGTCAATTCTGTGACGTGTTTAGTTTCGGTAAGTGACGGGACAGAAAAAAATACCTCATTAAAAATTTGTCTTGTAAGAAAGTACATGTAGAGTCAAAATGTCTCGTCAGTTACTATAAAGGAAGAGGAAGGCCACGCAAACGATTGATCGA
>NW_004801504.1:0-1077 GCF_000002075.1 Aplysia californica | reverse complement strand
CCAACAAACTGGGAACAAAGTTCCTAAGTTAGCCCAAATTGGCAGCTTGAGAGAATAGTAAGAAAAAAAGAGAAGTAGCCTAACAATGAAATTACAAATGGAGAGAAAGGAATGGAGCCTTGGATAGGGAATAAGAGAAGAAAAGGCACACACCCACAAACGGTCACCAGCGTTTCATCGCACATTGGTGCGCTCTCCAAACCTTTACAGCTTCAGACAGGCTAACAAAATGTTACCCGGTTGATGTTTGAACATGAAAGCTTGTCAAATTCTCTAACCTTTCAAAAAAAGCGGCTACCTTCCAAACCCATGCCCGTCTCCTATTCCTAAATCATCTCTTAATCTTGCCACTTTGCATCCAGCCAACCCCAACCAAAGACCTCTTTCTCAATTTCAGGGGGGGGGGGAATTTATTGGTTGATTGAGTAGGTGTTTTACGGCACTATCGACTCAATTTTGGTCATCAATTTCAATGCAGCGTTAGAAATTAATATTATGAGTGTAGTTCGTTTCTTTGTTACGTACATTTACACTATCTTTCTTTCAGTCGGCTCTTTCATCATCTTTCTACCTTACTTTCGTTGTTATTTTCATTTGCGTTGCTTTTCTTTCAATTTGCATAATTGTCATCCCATTTTTGGGTGGTTTTTATTTATTTTTTTTTTTTGTGTTCTTCTTGACCTACTTTTCGCACCCAAATAAATGTAAATCAGGTATTTTTGTGGAAAATGTAAATGCCTCGTACGACTATCCTTCTTACTCGAGGTTTCTGCGATATTCAAACGCCTGCTGTAAATTTTGACAGGTCCAGGCAACATATTATGTGTTTAATATCTCAAAGCATGACAAAATGTGTAAACGAGGTCAAGACCTGGATGACATCTACCAGACTTAGTTTAAATGACGATAAGACCGAAATAATTTTATGTAACCGAAATTCTTTGCATGGTGACACAATTTCATTTAATGGGTTATCTTGTTGACTTAAATTTCATTTTATTGTGAAACGAAATGACACGTCAGGGAGTGAGCGCAATAGATGTGATCTTTATTCCTATTATCATTGTTATTGCTACT
>NW_004801503.1:0-1085 GCF_000002075.1 Aplysia californica | reverse complement strand
AAAGAAGAAGAAGAAGAAGAAGAAGAAGAAGAAGAAGAAGAAGAAGAAGACGAGAGAGTAACATACAAACAAAAGAAGGTCGACAGAATGTTGTTGTTGTTGTTGTTTTCAAATCCCTTAAACTGCGAGCATTTCGCTCTTGGCAGCGAAATGCCTCCCTCAAGTAACCACATGTCCTTGTCGTCTGGTCAACGCCAGATTAGAGCAGGCTTTTTAAGTTTGTAGGTGTGTGTAGGAGTCTGCGTCAAAGAACTGCCAGGTTTGGGCCGTGAAGGAGATGTTCAACGGTCTCCTCGTGGTAGTCACAGTGTCTTCAATGGGATTCCCAAATGGGGTTAATTCTGTTTATGTGCTTGTTGGTGTTTAACTGTCCTGTGCGGGCTCTGAAGATTAAAGTCTGATCGGCTCTACATAAAAGATTCGAAGGGTCTTTGGGGTTGGGTTTGTCCATGTACCCGAAGAGAGACCTTCCTGTTTCTGCGGTCGACAGAATGATAAGGACAATAGATGTTTTATAGGAAAGAAAGATCAAACCACACCAGAGCACCAGCCGACCACCCTTACTGCCTTGCTGACTGTTACTTTCCTCTGATGACCCACTGTGGAGATAGGAGTGGTCCCAGTGTGAACCAATACGGGACATAAGTTCACAGTATCTGTCCGGAGACGTCTCCGAAGGAGCTAAGCTTGGTGCCAAGTACAAAATTCGGCGGAAGGCAAGGGGGGGGGGGCGTTATAGGGGGGCGTGCTCCCCTATTTTAACCCATACTTTGATATTTTGCAGTTAGGTTTGAAAGTTTCTTAAAATTAAATGATTTACGACAGTTTCAGTGGCCATATGTGTGATCTGCAGCAAACAATACACAGTTTGACACCCAAACACAGTGAATCTGTGTCCGGGAGTGTGTCTCCAAATAGTGTCTGAGTGCTCGCCGGAGATGTCTCCAAATATCTTGTGACCCTTAGTTAGCTCTGGAAATGACGTGACATGAATATCGGGGGGTGAGAGAGGGGGCGGATTCTACAGTGACTCTCTCTCTATCTCGGATTCTACAGTGACTTTCTCTCTCTCTCTCTCTCTCTTT
>NW_004801502.1:0-1085 GCF_000002075.1 Aplysia californica | reverse complement strand
CGTCTCTCTCTCTCTCTCTCTCTCTCTCTCTCTCTCTTCCCCCGCCCCCCCCCTTCTTAGTCTTTTATTCAAAACTCAGATTTTAAGGACATTAAGGGGGCTCTCGTGGCCTAGAGGTTAAAGTGTTCACTTCTCATTCAAAGGTCCCGGGTTCGAATCCAAGTAGCGACCGAAAAATTGTCTTCTCTAGAATTATCTCCTTTCACCTTGTTTCCTGCTCTCTAGCAATGTTCTGTTTTCTGCTTTCGTCTCCATTTTCTGCTCCCACACCTTCACTTCCTTTGTCCCCTCCTCTGGGCTCCTGACTCTTTCTGCAGCCTTTCTACTGCTACTCCTTGGCTCCTTCTTACTCCTGTCTTTCAGCCACACCCTTGATCTTCTGGTGGGAAAGATCTACCCCTAGCCTTCTCGGACAAGGGCAAAAAATCTCGGAAGTCCCGTGTGCAAGTTGCGCTCGATAAGAGTAGACTTCGGCCGCCACCTGGGCAAAATTCCAAAAACTCCTACTTACTGAAAATTGTTAAGTGTGTTCCGCCCGCTAATATGACCTTATGCATTTGTGAGCACCGTAAAACACTTACCAAAAAAAGGACGTTAAGAGCAACAAGTATTTTGTTGGATATTTTTTACACGATGATTTTCGTGGTCTCTCAGCTTGCAGTTATTATAATATATTGTCACGATCAGGAGTGATATTTTATGGTAAAAACTGATAGATAGCGTCCCATCTTTTCAATAATATGCTGAGGGTCGAATTGTTTACTTTTAACAGTGAAAATACGGGAAAATGAAAACGTTAGTCGCTTTACTGAGGCGGTAGGCGTCACATGGTAAAAGGTAACATTACAAGTTTTAAAATAACTCACTACATGTGTTCAAAAACGCCATTGTCTATTAAGCGTTTCCTGTGTGAAAACATATCAATCATTCAATCAATCAATCAAATCAATCAATCAATCAATCAATCATCACTATCATCATCATCATTATCATCATCATCATCATCACCATCATCATCATCATCATCATCATCATCATCATCATCATCATCATCATCATCATCATCATCATCATCATCATCAGTG
>NW_004801501.1:0-1087 GCF_000002075.1 Aplysia californica | reverse complement strand
TCTTCTTCTTCTTCTTCTTCTTCTTCTTCTTCTTCTTCTCTAAAATTTTCTCCTTTCACATCCTTTCTTGCTCTCTGACAATGTTCTGTCGTCCGATTTCGTTTCCACTTTCTGCCCCTACCCCACTCACCTCCTTTGCCCACTCCTTTGGGCTCCTGACTCTTTCTGCAGCCTTTCTATTGCTACTCTGCGGCTCCTTCTTACTGCTGTCTTTCTGCCATACGCCTGATCTTCTGGTAGGAAAGATCTACACCTCGCCTTCTCGGACAATGGTGAAAAATCCCGGAGGTCTTGCATGCGTTAAAGATCCCTTTATGGACCAAAAATCGATAAGAACACGCTTCGGCGGCCACCCGGGGCAAAATTCAAAATGTCCTACTCCTACCAACTGTAAATGTTTAATCTGTCGCGCGTGCTCATATGACCTTATGCAGTTTCGGGCGCCGTAAAACACTTACCCCCACCCCCCAATTAAGAAAAAAATGTTTAATAAGATGAGTGTGGAACCCATAAACTTGCAACTTTACTTCACGCTCACAAGTTTAGTACCCTAACCATCCGACTACCGATGCCACTGGAAGAGTTTTGGGATGAATAACAAATCTTAGCTAGATGTAGAACTCAATAAGGAATAACGTCAAAGAGTAAAGTAATTTAAATGGCATTTCTTTCTTTCTTTCTTTCTTTCTTTCTTTCTTTACTTTGTCTTTCTTTCTTTCTGTCTTTCTTTATCTTTTATTTTCTCTTTCTTTCTTTCTTTTTTCAATATTTTCTTCTCTTTTCTTTCATTTTTTTTATTTCTTTAATTTAAAAAATGAAAATTATTATTATTTCCTTTTATATATCTGTTGTTGTTTTTGTTTTGTTTTTGGTTGTTGTTTTTTTAATGGGTTTTTTTTTGGTTGGGGGGTTGGGGGAGGGGGGTATTGGAGGGTGGTCGCGCACTCTTTCTTCCCAAAGAGCCGGAGCGCTACAAGAGTCCATAAGTACGGTTCTCTGTAGTGTTTACATTTCTCAAGAGCCGAGTCTGCAGTAAGCACACCACCTGGCCGCGCACGTGAGAGGTACAAGTGATCTACTGCTCACT
>NW_004801499.1:0-1087 GCF_000002075.1 Aplysia californica | reverse complement strand
ATGCCCGTCTCTCACTCGATCTCCCAGACGGTCTGTGGGACTGTCATCGAACAGACTCGTCGAAAAGTATAGAACAGCATCCTCACCTCAAAAAGATAAAGGCCCCAATGGAAGTTGTCAGCGCTTTAGGAGGGCCATAATCCGGATCCCCACTGGTGGATAAATAGACGATAGATAGATAGAGAGAGATAGAGAGACATACAGAGATACAGAGATACAGAGATTCGCCCTCAGATAGATAGATACGTACATAAATAGATTGCTTGTTTCCACAGCGATTTATAAGAAAATATTTTTACTTCATCACCTCACAACACTGTAAGAACAATCACTTGCGCGTAAAAATATATCAAATCATATTTATTTTAGTGCAAAACGTGTGACGGCAGCGATAGAACTATTAGATTGGAAATAGGATCAAACGCGTTTCATTATCATACACGCTATTATGGCCACCGAGCTGCTCCATCGTGCAGCATCTCAACAACGGTAGGAGAAATACGGAGTCTGATAAGAGAGTTGACAGAAATGATAATATGGACCCCAGCGGCTCTTCCACACATCTAGTGGTTAGGCTTCCGGGCTCGTAATCGTGAGATTGCGGGTTCGGGGGTTCGAGACTCAGCTCTGTCCGACGTTGTGTCCTTGGCCCTTGGGAATGGCACTTTACACGATTTCTCACTTGGTTCGGTCCTTTCGGAGATGGACGTTAAACGCGAAGGTCCCGCCTCTTAAATAACCTAATAGTGTTGAAAGGGGCGTTAAACCTGTATAATTTCACCATTTTCACACACACAAATATCTCCAAAAACTTCTGTATATATAAAATGAGCTGGGTGGTAAATGTACACTCATTTAAGCCTTTATTCGGATATTCCTGGATCTAGCCTGAACACCCAGAGGAGCAAATTCTGGTCACCGTCACATCATTCGCAAAATACACTTTTTTGTATCTATCTTAAGAATGGGAAAGAGGGTTGGAAGGTGGGGTAAGAAGGGGTGAATTTACTCTTTCCGACTTAATAGCCCTACCACCAGCACCACCCCCTCTTATGCTATGCTATGCTGTCCCATGCTATGCTATGCT
>NW_004801498.1:0-1090 GCF_000002075.1 Aplysia californica | reverse complement strand
CACATACACATACACACACATACAAAAACACACACACACAAACAAACACACGAAGATACTGACAGAGCTTACTGAATGCAACATTATTTCACCATTTTGAAAATAAAACTTCCATTACAAATGTGACACTATCAGTTGAATAAGTAAAATTTCAAACATTGTAGCTAAAGAAATATAACATTGCCAGTATATACCGACTGATTTAGGGGACAAAAGAAAAATCCTTTTCACAATTTTATTGATTGTGTGCCCCATACTGCTTGCCGTTGCCTATACATAGTAGGCAAAATGACTGATACAGACCTATACAATTTTCCTGCCCTGGGTGTCGATACTAGGCTGCTTATTTATAGTACGGCGCATCGCAAAGACTGTATAGTATCCAGTATCCAGTGCACAGTGCCAATCGGATTCAATCCAACTGAGTCGGGACCAGCACTATTCTTTTTTATGAGTAAAGTTGTTCCAGCATCCGATCCGGACATTGGGGATTGCCTTGTTAATGAGACAACTTCCTGGGCCTTCGGCATGGTAATTGTGGTAGGGTGGCCAGTTCTTTTCCGCACCGCGCTTACTTCCCCAACTCAAAGACAGGTCCCCATTACTGCTGGGTGGGCAGGAGGAGGCGGAAAAATCCGAGTCCAAACCAAGGCTCGAACCCGACTTTCCGCTTCGGAGACGAGCGCACTAATCACTCCCGCTCCGCCACCGCACCGTCTCCTTTATAGAGGGGCAAAAATCTACCATTTTGGCACAAAACGATGGAATCGACTCGCGACCTTGATAAACAAACGTCTATTTTTTATTTTGAAGGTCACAATCTATTAAGTCAGATTCGGTCGAATTGTGCCAAAATGGTTGCTTTTGACCTATCAATGAAAAAAATGCCGGCTGGACAGAATTAAAATCGATGAATTCGATTTGTGGTGTACACGGTACTTTTTGTCATATTTCATTGCTCGGTCGCTGGTATGGATCGTGTTCATCTGCGAACGTGTGGTCTTCGAAAGTCGAGGGCTGCAACAACACGGATAGTCGAGGGACGTCCTTATGTTCGATAAAAGTCAACCTCAACCTCCCATTAATAAAA
>NW_004801497.1:0-1089 GCF_000002075.1 Aplysia californica | reverse complement strand
CTGCCTTTTGAGTTTTTCACCAAGTGCCAGATCTTCAAAAATTCATTCATCATGGGCGGTACTTTTGCTTCCTATTGCTCCCGTTTTATACTACACAGATCCGTTTATTAGAAATTGAATATCAGCAAATAATTTCATAAGCACATGCAGGCTACTACTAGGAAACTAAAATTAAAAATATGTTAATAAATTTGGGCTCAGAGTGTACATTTTAACTGCTTGTCGACCAAATGAAACCGTTCAAATTTCTTTGGATCACCGCATTACTTACACCCCCCCTCTTCCAAAAAAGAAAGAAAGAAACAAAAATAGTAATGATAGTATCATTTTTAAAAAAATTCTTCTTAAAAAATTACAAATTCAGAACCAAAATAACCAAAATACTATACAAAGCAAGAACAAACAAACAAAAAAAGCACCAAAAAAAGCGAAACAACAAAACGAAACAAAGCGAAAACAAAGCAGGAACAAAAACCATCTAAAAATGCGTTGTGCGTTAATGCGTGCCAAGTAAATGAGCCTCCCAGCACTTATTAATTATGAGCGTGGAGGGAAAGGCAGTAAAATTCCGACCTTTCGGCGCAGCCAGCCCTGATCAATAATGCAGAGACATGTAGTTTTTAAACCGCTTTGATCCTCACAAGTAGCAGGTCTGTACTATTCGTGGATTAGTAGGCCGCGCTTTGCTGTGCAGAGGTGTGATTTTTTGTTTGGTTGTTGGTGGTTGTTTTTGTTTTTTAATGCAGGGGAGGGAGAGAGAGAGAGAGAGAGAGAGAGAGAGAGAGAGAGAGAGAGAGAGAGAGGGCACACACAGGCACAGACGTTATGTTTTTCACGCTGTATATTTGGAGCGAAACACGCAGTAATTCCCAACACGTGTTTCCCACATTTCGCGCATCTACGCCACACCACTTCATTTCTCGGCTAAACACCTCCCCAACACCCTCTCCCCTCCCCTCACCAACACCCTCTCCTCTCCCCTCCTCTCCCCAACACCCTCTCCCCTCCCCTCCCCTCACCAACACTCTCTCCTCTCCCCTTCCCTCCCCTCACCAACACTCTCTCCTCTCCCCTTCCCTCCCCTCACCA
>NW_004801496.1:0-1092 GCF_000002075.1 Aplysia californica | reverse complement strand
TCGTGGGAAGATGGATGCACAGATTCTGAGTTAGCTAAATAATATTGTGGGATTCCGCAAATTATGAGGGTTTAATCGGTCCTTTTTAAGGACAAACGGGCTAACCCAGATTTCAGGGATTTCCAGAAATCTCAACCTACACCAAAAACGGGTATTGCTTTACCTATAGGAGAAGTTTGGTTGCATTGGTGTATATTTGTTTGGTTATAGAGAAAACTTTCCTTGTCTTTTAAAGAAACTGAACAATGGGCAAAAACTTTACTTTCGATTTTCTCAAAACAACATTATTCAGGATAGCCGCTTAAAAGCGACAAATTTTTTAAGGACGGAGCGGGCACATCAGCAGGGTAAAGGCTGTGATGTGGCACATTCCGAGCCATCAAACACAAACCAGAGGCATGAATTTGCATTTTATTATGTATTCATGTTATTTAGTTTTAGTTTTAGTAAGGTTTTACGACACTCGCAACTGCATAAGGTCATATGAGCGCCAGGGGGTGGATGTCAACCGAGAAGTCCAAACGGGGAATCAGACTTACCCTGTTCACTTCTCTAGCCTCAACAGCACAAAGTCTGCTTCGACTATCAAGGTACCTCGGAAATAGCAGTTCACAAGAGGGTGACAAACATACAAAAGAAGTAGAGGAAAAATGACGATAGTAAGCATGAGCAAAGAAAAAGCAGCAGTCCCCCTGTGTTGTTCCGGCCTAGTACGAGCATGACATTGATCATCCCGTTTACAATTCTACTGCGCATAAGAACATTTTAACATCCCCCCTTTTAGAGTGGCCTAAAGACAGCTTTAGTCAGTAGCACTGCCCTGGTTTTTTGGGGACAGGGGGGAATTTAAGTTATTGTCTGCATGTATAAGTTTCAGATCAAGAGAGAAAAACTGAAAGAAAATCTGTATGATTAACGTAGTTGTGGATCTTTTTTAAAGTGCTAAAAAACAACTTGCCTTTATGTGTTGTCGTCGAATGACAAGAAGGAGCGTCCTCAGGGAGTTAAAGAGGTTACTGAACCCACCAGTGTGGTTTAAAGTTCATTCAACTATTTATTGTCCAGAACTTGTATTATTATGTTAATCCGACC
>NW_004801495.1:0-1094 GCF_000002075.1 Aplysia californica | reverse complement strand
CTGCCTCGACTTCCTGGTCAGACACGGCGTTCTTTGTCCTGATGAAGGTACCTCTCTCTCTCTCTCCGTCCTCGTCCTTACCTAACCCCTTCCTTTTCTCCGCCAGCTCTTCAGCTGTTCTAGCCCACAAAGGAAAAACATTTCATGAGAGAAACAAAAAATCCTGTTTAAATTCTTGTTGAAACTGTACCCACATTGGGTGCACCATCGTATTTTTGGTATTTTTTCAACTCTTAGAATTTGAATTTCCAGAAAATATTGATGGAGCATACACAGCTGATCACACAGACTAGTCGGAAATTTCAATTGAAAAACTTTTCAAAATTTTGGGCGTAGGACATCTGAACAGTTGGCGGGTGATGTTGGCGTGCGGGGGCGGGGCTGATAATGTTGGCGTGCGGGGGCGGGGTCTGGGCTGTCTACTTCCCACGTCCCTGGTACTGCCGATAGTGGTAAATAGTTGAGAGCTGGACATGAGTCGGGCATGATCCCCCCTTTGTTGAGTGACTCATGATGCTGAATGTAGCTTGTGTTTGATGTTGAAGGTGAGGAGGCTTATGGAGGGGGACAAGTTCAAGCCCAACTGTGCAGCTGTTTGCCTTGAGTTCTTGTTACGGCACGGTTTGGTTAATCCTGACCAAGGTAAATCGGTTGGAGAAGCTTTTGCTTGTAGTATGGACAGCGAAAGTCTAGTGTGGAGATTCTGAAAACAAAGACATGTGCTTGTTCCAAGTAACAGCAATAGTTTGTGTATAGCAATAGTTTGTATATAGCAATAGTTTGTGTATGGCAATAGTTTGTATATAGCAAATTTTGTGTATAGCAATAGTTTGTATATAGCAATAGTTTGTATATAGCAATAGTTTGTGTATAACAATAGTTTGTATATAGCAATAGTTTGTGTATGGCAATAGTTTGTATATATATAGCAATAGTTTGTGTATAGCAATAGTTTGTATATAGCAATAGTTTGTATACAGTAACAGCAATAGTTTGTTCATAGCAATAGTTTGTATATAGCAATAGTTTGTGTATAGCAATAGTTTGTATATAGCAATAGTTTGTATATAGCAATAGTTTGTATATAGTAACAG
>NW_004801494.1:0-1095 GCF_000002075.1 Aplysia californica | reverse complement strand
GAACAAGCCACAAACCACAAGCCTCCCCCCCATTACCTCAAGTACCCGCGACACACACACGGAAAGCGAAAACCAACCCGTCCAAAACAACAACACCCCCACACCCCCCACCCTACCCACACCCCACCACTTCACTTTATGCCAGCCCCACAAAACATCACACCAAAGAGCTTCAAATTAAAACCTCCTTACATCACACCTACACCCCAACCCAAACCCCCCCATTAAACCCGCACCAAATCTTCTCACAAACATATAAAACCATTCCAAATCCAATAAAACGATTCCTGCCCTGAGCCCTCTACGCCAAGCGAGAGATCTCGATCCTCATATTCTCAGCATACGACTTAAAAACTGTAAGTGTAAGATTTTCTAAGCGTGAAATATAATGACGAGCCGCTGCGACCTCGCAAAACACGACCTGTTAAAACAAAAATAACCGCCAAAATTAATGAGAAACGTCAAAGAAGAGGTAGTAGTAGCGAGCGGAAGTGGCTGTGAGTAGGGCTGGGCAATGAGTCACTTTAGAATATCCGGATAATATTAAGTTAGTGCATCTCTTCGGCAATTAAATGTGTTATGAACCGCTTCGGGAATGGGTTAGAACCACTTCGACAAACGGGTTAGGAAAGAGAGTTTATGAGTCTGAATTCGGATAATGTTTCAATGAGAATTATCCGGTTATCCGGATATGTTATCAAGATTTTGCCCACCACTAGCTGTCAGCGCGCGGTGCTCTGATAGGGGGAAGCCCGTCTCTCTCTCTCTCTCTCTCTCTCCATCTATCTCTCTCTCTATTTCTCTCTCTGTCTGTCTGTCTCTGTCTCTGTCTCTCCCTCTCTCTCTCCCCTCCCTCTCTCTATCTCTATCTATTATCTATCTATCTCTCTCCCTTCTTTCCTCTCTCTCTCTCTCTCTCTCTCTCTCTCTCTCTCTCTGTCTGTTTCTGTCTCTCTCTCCCTCTCTCTCTCTATCTCTCTCTGTCTGTCTGTCTCTCCCTCTCTCTCTCTCCCCTCCCTCTCTCTATCTCTATCTATCTATTATCTATCTATCTCTCTCCCTTCTTTCCTCCTCTCTCTCTCTCTCTCTCTCTCT
>NW_004801492.1:0-1096 GCF_000002075.1 Aplysia californica | reverse complement strand
TACGTTACTAGATCTAGATACTACATACATTTAAAAAATGGTGTCAAACGCTTCTTTTGTTCTGACTTAAACGAGATTTTAGAATATGAGGTGAATTTACATTTTAACCAAGTTCTAGAAATTATATATAAAGTATGTATATCTACATGATCAATGGTTTTACTTTCTTTCCTCCACCACTGCAGTATCATTCATGACGCTCCAGAAAGACCAAAGTACCGAAACTGCGTTGGAATCAAAGACTATAGCCCGTACTACTGACTATCAAAAGTCTGCATAACTAAACACAATTAACAGTTCATTCCTAATGAAAAAACGGAGTATTCGGATCGGATATATATGAGCTGAGTAGTTTATTGCAAAAGTGAAGAACCGTAACTAATCAACGGTCTTTTCCAGGGGATATTCGAACGATTTATGTTTGATCTCAAGCCACAGTGAAATGCCCTTATTCTGTCTGCCCTCTCCATGGAGTAGACAGCAAGGAGATTCTGTTCTAAGGTCCTTGGTAGACAGACTTCTTTGAACTCTTTGAAGAGTTTTTCATATAGTTCGGACTCTCGGAAGGTTGCACGTGTATCGGATTGGTGAGAGAGGAAGCGTTCTTTGGGTGTTTAGAAGCTGCGTGTGAAGCGTCTTATCGCCACTCGGATTAGACACACTCTCGTAACCTATCGGTAGATGAAGGAATCTACTCGTCTGTGGCAAATTGCTGAGTCCTGCGCCTGACGTCATAACTTCACAAGATGGACACGCGAGGAGGAGAGAGAAGCCTCTTTTTCAGGGTGGATAAGGGCAGTTATAACTTAGTGATGCTGGTCTAGTACGGAGAACTCGGCTAGGGTTTCTGCAGTTATTTCATAAACCCTCTCAGAGCGATTCGTTTGGGTCCTTTTCTTATTGTATACTTGTTCTTGAGCACATGTTCTGTTTTGATAATAGAGAAAGGCTGTGGATTGCATAATGTTCCAATTGGTGGTTGTCTGTGTTGAATTGAACCTGACGTAAAATTGAAAACAAATATTTTACGCACGCACGCACACACACACAAACACACACATACACACACACACACACACACATATATATATATATA
>NW_004801491.1:0-1095 GCF_000002075.1 Aplysia californica | reverse complement strand
AGTTGACAAAACGTAATGTTCAAATGATACCCTTCTTACAATGTCGCAATAAAAGAGAAAGTTAACTGTATTAACAACAGGAAACATATTATAGAGAAATCTATGAGTATGAGTTTGTCAGTAGAGCGTGTTTGTTATTGTTACTGAGGCTGTTTTTTCACATCCGCATCATCATCATCCTTGTTTTTCTCAACCACTGGAAAGTTGGCGTGTGCTCTGATATGGTTTACTCTTCTTTTGATATCAAGCACCTGTCTTCCTTATCTCTCCTTTTTCTCTTTTTTTGTATGTTACTCTGTACTATTATTTCTTATCTTCGGCACTTACCTGACCTATAATATGCGTTGGAAGTGCCGTAAAACTCTTGCGAGAGCTCACGTGGTCTAGAGGTTATGGTGTTCGCCTCTAATTGAATAGAAACTTCTCTTCTCTAAAATTCTCTCCTTTCACTTTTTTGGTTCTCTAACGATGTTGTCACGTCTGCTTTTGTCTCAACTTTCTGCCTTCCCCCTTCCCTCCTCTGGGCTCCTGACTCTTTCTGCAGCTTTTTACTGGCTTCATCTTACTGCTGTCCTTCAGCCACACCACTGATTCAATAGTGCGTAAGATCTAACACCTAGCCTAGTCTGATAAGGGCGCGAAAATCTCAGAGGTCCCTTGTGCAAGTTGTGCACGTTAAATATCCCTTGGTGGTCCTAAAATCGATAAGAGTAGGCTTCGGCCGCCACCAGGACGAAATTCAAAATTCCTTCTGAGCTGAAAATGTACAATGTGTCCCGTGCGCTCGTATGACCTTATTATGCAGTTGCGGGCGCTGTAAAACACTTACCATTACAAAGCAAAAAAAATCTTACGAAAATGAACTTTAAAAAAAACCAACAAACAAACACTTCATGACATAACTCGGACCCGACATTTCCTGTGGCAATAACAAGTTACCCCCCAAGAACACTGACCTTGGCCGATTTTTTTCCCCCAGGCCGGGTACTGTTGCATTCCAGAAGTGTTTTCTTTCATATTCCCAGTGATCAACTCACAGCCATAAAGACCAGCTGTTGTTGTGGCTCGTCTTCTCTACGCTCACATTTCTGATCA
>NW_004801490.1:0-1096 GCF_000002075.1 Aplysia californica | reverse complement strand
ACGAAGGCACCGATACCGACTCCAGAAGTGGCCAGTCCGTAGGCTATGCCGCGTCTTTTGTTGAAGTATTGGGCCACGATGGAGATAGAGGGGAGGTAACAGAACCCGCTGCCGATACCTAGCGAAGGGGGTGGGAGTAGAAAGTAAGGGAGTAGATCATGTGATGTCGATACGTATGATACTATGGCCATATTATAATATATCGTATGATGTGGTATATGGCAGGTTGTAAAACAGAAGTTAGTATTTAGTGGTATAGGTAATGGGAAGACATGGTATGATGGTTGTAAAACATAAGTTAGTATTTAAAGGTATAGGTAATGGGAAGACATGGTATGATATAGTGCGGTAAAGTGGAACGAAATGGCATTATAATATTACAGTACTGTGTGGTATGAAATCGTATGATATGGTATTATGATCTGGCGTGGATTTATAAGATCTGGAGAGGTTTTAAAGTACGTTATTATAATATGATATAATATTATATGTCAGGCAGCGCGGTGGAATCAGGCTCTCGTCAAAATATTCAAAGTGAAGAAACTTGGTAAATTTTTATCAAGTTTTTGTTTTTTGGCTCAACGCCTTTTATGCTTATTAAAGGACTCATTTCAGTGTGGATTTTTCTGAAAAACGTTGATTAAAGGAACAAAAAATGTAAATTTTCAGTTACCACGGACTCATAAGCTACAGAAATAACTAATCTTTGTCGGCCTTTTTCTCACTAATTTTACCTCTGAAAACAAGTGACCCCCACCTCCTTCTTTCGCAAATAATATCTCGACTTGTATTCAAGATAAATGGATATTTTTTCATCCAAATAAAGACAAGAGCACTAGCTTTAAGATAATACCAATAACTCTACATGCCCAAAAATTGACGAGAGCCTGATTCCACCACGCTGCCTCACATATGGTCATGGTAGGATATTTCTTAGTGTAATATCGCATGGTGTGATAGGCTTTGATGTGGTGTGATAAGGTACAGTATGCCCCCCGTATGACATGATTGTTATGTAGAATTGGTACATGCTGTGGTATGGTATGGCTGGGGGAGGTATGGTTCGAAATGGCATGGTATAATGTCGCGCTGTGTC
>NW_004801489.1:0-1093 GCF_000002075.1 Aplysia californica | reverse complement strand
CTAGACAAAGAGCAAAAAATATGTTGCTTGCGGTGGAAAAAAAAAAGAGGGAAGATGCACGGAAACAGTTCCATACAAATTGCAATGGTTTTAAAAAGGGCATAGTAGATGTCCAGTTTACGGAAATAAGCCATACAATGTATAGACAACATGTTCTGTTGAGAATGAGAGCATGTACCACCAGTTGTCATAAAATCGAGAGAATGGATAATAATAGTCCTCCTGTACAAACAAAAATGAATGTTCATTAAGATTCTTTTCAAAGTTAATATCAATCATTCTGAAAAGGCATCAGTGGTTTTCCTGAAATTAGTATATAAAGACAATATTGAGACGTTGAAAGAAAATCCTGTAGTTAGTCACACTCTGAAGGTAATATGGGCAGGTGGGCACACAAAAATGAGACACTTGTATTCCGATTCTGTATTTGTCTATGCAGAAATAAAGATAATTTTCCATACAGATATAAAAAAATAAAGAGCACGCACATCATAGAAAGGAATATGGAGCAAGAAGGACTCTTAAAATTGGCATTGGAATAAGAAATTTAGATTTGAGCTTACCAAAACTTTGACCTGAGTTTCACTAGTTTGAAGTGAGACGTTTTCTTGATGTGTAGGACTTCCGCTTATTGGGATATTGACTTACTAATATCGCTACGTGTTTGAAGGAATTTATGTACATATACATGCTTACACTAACTTTGTTGAGGGGAGCTGAACCGTATAAATAATTGATGTCTGTATTAATGCTTTTAGTTATCTATTTGGTTTCAATGTTGACACCCTTTAACTGTGACCGGGGCTAGCATGAAACGTCCTTCTTGGTACAGCCTTCATAATGGATATATATCTAACACATAAATCGCATGGAATTAGTCTGATGTCCCTAGCCTAAAGATAAATACTTCGGGGTCATAATATATAGAGGTACTGCCTCAAAACGTAGCATCCCTCTCTTTTTAGTTTCATTAGTCATAATATATAGAGGTACTGCCTCAAAACGTAGCATCCCTCTCTTTTTAGTTTCATTAGTAAGGCCTTATGGCTCTGGCGACTGCACAAGGTCATATGTGCGCGATCCCTCTCTGAAA
>NW_004801488.1:0-1097 GCF_000002075.1 Aplysia californica | reverse complement strand
GGAGAGAGAGGGAGAGAAAACAAGAGAAATAGAAAGAAAGAGAGAGAGATAAAGAGAGAAAGAGAGAGGGGGAGAGTAATGGGGAGAGAGACGGAGAGAGAGAGAGGGGGGGGGAGAAAGAGAGAGGAATAGAGACGAATGGAGAGAGAGAGAGAGAGATAGAGAGAGAGAGAGAGAGATAGAGAGAGAGAGAGAGAGAGAGCAAGAACGTGTGCGCGCACATTTATCGTGAGTGGTAGGCTACTTCAGGTTAACAAGGCGCGTGATGCAACACTAGATCTAACAACAGCAGCCGACGTCAACCCAACGTCAATACGATGGCGACGATGATGATGATGATGATGATGATGATGATGATGATGATGATGATGATGATGATGATGATGATGATGATGCTGTTTATTATTATTATCATTTTTTGCAAGTGTTTTACGGCGCTCGCAACTGCTTAAGGTCATATGAGTGCGAGGAACACATTAACCCTAACCGTACGTCGTGTTTTACTATCGTATCCATACGACGTGGGGAACTCCGTGCCACCACTTTCCAAAGAGGAAATTTTCTCGTTAATCCGATCCGTACGCTTTGCATAGCAGTCTGTCAAATGATTTTTTTATTGAGAAATACTGAAAGTTACAAAGAGATCTTCATACTAGAAACATTCTGAAATGTGAAGAATACAACCCCAGGGGTACACAGTGACCCCAGGGCGTACAGATAGGGTTAAACATTTTTAGTTAGTAGGAAATTTTGAATGTTGTCCGGGTGGCGGCCAAAGCCTACTCTTATCGATTTTAGACCACCAAGGGATCTTTAACGTGCGCAAGTTGCGCACGGGACGTCCGAGATTTTTCACCCGTGTCCGAGAAGGCTAGGTGTAGATCTTTCCTACCAGAAGATCAGGGGTGTGGCAGAAAGACAGATGTAAGAAAGAGCCAAGGAGTAGCAGTAGAAAGGCTGCAGAAGGAGTCAGGAGCCCAGAGGAGGGGGGCAAAGGAGGTGAGGGAGTGGGGGAAGAAAGAGGAGACGAAAGCAGACGACAGAACATTGGAAAGGAGGTGAAAGGAGACACTTATTATTTAGAGAAGACCATCATT
>NW_004801487.1:0-1202 GCF_000002075.1 Aplysia californica | reverse complement strand
TCCGAAAAAAATAAAAAAATTTACCATTCAATTCTGCGAGAGGCGGAACACAGAGGAAGGGAAATAACTCACCCAAATAAAGGGAAGCAAAAGTATGGAGAGAGTAACCGGACTTTTTCTTTCTCCATTTTCGTACCGTTCAAGAAATTCCCGCTATAAATCGTGGGAAATAATATTATAGGAATTATAGCCATACACTGAATTCGGCTTTAAAGATCGTGCAATAATCCGAGAGTAGGTTTATAATTTGCTATGAGAAGAAAGAGGTCTAGGCTAGATTCATTTCATTAGAGAAAGATTGAAATCTTTTTGACAGAACATTATTAGAATTTATTGAACTTTATTTGTTTGGGTGTAGTCTGTGGTGTTTGTAAGGCCTAGTTAGACACTTACGTATATTTGAAATATTGTTCTTTTCAATGTTTCACATAAGTGCATTTAAAATGTAATTTCTTTTTTTTTAAATGTTCTTAGTTTTATTTCTTCTTACTGCATTTAAGGTTTTATTTCGTAAAATGTCTTTTCTTAATTGTATTTCTTTTAACTGTATTTAAAATGGTACTTCTTACTTTTATTTCTTCTGTATACGTTTAAAATGTTTTTTCTCTCTTTTACTTCTTCTAACTACATATAAAATGCTTCTTTTTTTTTCCTTCTAACTATAATTTTATAATATGATTTCTCACTTTTACTTCTTCTAACTATAATATTTAAAATGTTGTTTCTATTTTTATTTCTCCTAATTGTATTCAGGATGTTATTTCTCACCTTTACTTCTTCTGACTGTATTTAAAATGTTATGTCTTACTTTTTTTTCTTCTAACTGTATTCAAAATGTTACTTCTCACTCCTACTTCTTCTAAATGCATTTAGAATGTTTTTTCTCTAAGTGTTATTTCTTAATTTCATTTCTTTTAACTGTATTCAAAATAGTATTTCTCACTTTTACTTTTTCTATATATACATTTACAATGTTATTTCTTAAAATGTTATTTCTTAATTTCCTTTCTAGTAACTCTGAATGTTATTTCTCACTTCTTCCTCTGTCCTTCAGGAGAGCAGCTGGTGAACCACATCCCCAACTGTAAGCTGCTAACCAACAAGATGGGCCTGCTGTGTAGTCTCCAGGAGTACGAGAGGGTCACTCTGCTGACCAAAGGCCGGCTGCCCAGGATGAAGATGTCCGACTTTGTCCCGGAGAC
>NW_004801486.1:0-1096 GCF_000002075.1 Aplysia californica | reverse complement strand
CCTACTTAAAATTTACTGTGTTCTCTTTCGAAATCTTCATATGAAGCAAATTATTGTCCTCTTTTTTTTTCAGCCACAATAAAGTCCTTTGTCTGGTAATTTGAAGTCCGAACAATATTGAAAAGTCTTGGTAACATTTAAATAAAGCTGTAAGCCACATTAGCCATATTTCGACTTTGACTGATCACCCATTATAAGTGTTGATATTAAACTCTTACTGATTACCCTGCCAACAAACAAAAACAAAAACTAAAATCCCAAACAAAACAAAACGAGCAACTACGACTGGTTCTAAGATTGAATAAATGGGTGGCGATTTGCGGGGGTGTGTAAGTGTGGGCTTTTTGTGGTTGTTTTGATGTTTGTTACTCAATAATTGTTCGTTTCGTTTTTTAAATTCGTTTTGGTAGAAAAAAAGATTTGAAAGTCTCTTATATCCATGTGTTCTCACCAATAAACAACTCTCTTTTTGTGTTGTTAATGCCTGAGACAGACCGCACGTTTTTCATAGCCAAAGACAACAGCTTTCGTCTGAAAATTAGCTTGTCACACAATAGGCCTATCATCTGAACTACCAGACCAGTTCAAAATTATTTATTGTCACAATTGTTTTAGCTAGTCCTAAGTAACTCCATAAACTGACCACGTCCAAAACTGAATTCACACTCAGAAAACCAAGAGTACAGTCGACAGTCACTTTTGACGATAACCTGTGGGACTACTAATCCATTGCCCATCTTTTGGTTGTTTTTTTTGGGTGGGTAGCAAGTACTCTTGTGTTACTTGCTTATTCTTTTCTATCAAACGTCTATTGTCCTGGTCTCTCCTCCTTCCTTTTTGCATTTGTTTCTTATTTATTTGTTTCGTTTTCTTATTTGTCATGGTAAAAATGTAGATTTAAAGTCTATTGTACTCACGTGTCCTCCTCTTTTCCATTTCAACATCTTTTCCCCCTTTATATAGGCTTCGCTACACAAGAAACTGAACGTAACAGCCGAGGTACAATTTAAGCCTAGTACTGTCTGTCTGTCTGTCTGTCTGTCTGTCTGTCTGTCTGTCTGTCTGTCTCTCTCTCTCTCTCTCTCTCTCTCTCTCT
>NW_004801485.1:0-1099 GCF_000002075.1 Aplysia californica | reverse complement strand
CAGACATGATGTGTAGCTGACTAGCGTTTAATAAAATTGGTACATTGGACACCCACTGCAGTTGGCCTGCCTATGTAATTGACAGTTTGCCAAGTTTTATACACGTATATATTTTCTTACTACTACTAGACAATTGGTAGCTGTCTGGGACAATTTCGATAGTACATGTAATTGTTTAATACACTTGGGGAGTGAGATGTTTGTGAAGAGGATGGTAGAAATGAAATGTATGTGTTGTTTACGCCCCAAGCGGCATAATTTAAATCATTTAGGAGGCGAGTTTCCAGCCTGTCTGTCAAGGTCAACTTAGGGTGAGAGGGATAAGTCCCAGCACAAAAACCAATATTAATAGAGATATCATTTGTATAGCGCAAATACCCGCTCAACAACAAGCTCTATGCGCTTCACAATCAATACTACATGTATAGCAAGCCTAAGAGCATTCTGGAACAACTTCAACTTCCTGGGAAGCATACAGGTCAAGCAGCCAATTATAGGTGCTAAAACGCTAACATACAAAGACCAAGAAACTTCGTAAGAATTCTCATCACACGGGAATTGGGCTCTTGTCTTCTGCGTGCGACGGCGAGCTGCCTATCCGCTACACCATAGATCTATACAAGTGTGGAGAATGAGGTAACAGAGATCATTGTATCGTGGCTGAAGTACGTGCAGTACTGGGAAATTTCTGTCTACAAATCACGAGTCATTTGGTCGCTTTTAAGCACAAGGGGGCTATCCCCAAAAATGCTGCTTTGAGAAAATCGAAGCTAAAGTTTTTGCCCCTTGTTCAGTTTCTTTAAAAAAAACTTGGAGAGTTTTCTCTATTACCAAGCAAATATCCTCACCAATGAAACCAAACTTCTACTATAGGTAGAGCGATGCCCACCTTTGGTGTAGGTCAAGATTTCTGGAAATCCCCGAAATCTGGGTTAGCCCGCTTGTATTTATAATTGACCATTTGGCTTCTCTTGATTTCTAGAGATTGTGGGTTATGTCAAAACGGAAGCTGTCTGTGTCTCTGTGGTGTTAAGACCACGCTGTGCTGTGCGTGAACAACCCAAGGCAGGAGTGAAAGTCTCTGTCACAGACCTCCCTT
>NW_004801484.1:0-1099 GCF_000002075.1 Aplysia californica | reverse complement strand
TTTTGCTATTGCTGTTTTTTGTGGGGTTTTTTGGTTTGATTGTTGGTTTTTCTGTGTTTTTTGTTTCAATTGATGAATCAGATTGGTAGCGCCTAGTGGGTACATTTTTGATTTAAGCAGACGCGACTAGCCGAATTAGTGGCTTCCGCACATAGCTTAATGCTTCTTCTTTCCTATCAAAGCTTAATGCTTCTTCTTTCCGATCAAACATCTATCGTCCTTATCTCCCCTTCTTCTTTTTTATGTTTATTACTTTCTTGTAACACCTCTAATCATCTGGCGCTCATAAAAAATGACCTTATGCAGTTGTGAGCGCAGTAAAACCTCTACTAAAACTAACATAGCTTAATCAGCCAGCTGACGACAGTCTGGAACAATAACACGGCGGCAACATTTAACCAGAAAGTACGAGCAAGGAGGATTAAATGACCAAACAGAAAAACAGCAAGAGGAATCCAACACCGCGGCTTACGAAAGCACGGGAAACAAAAACATATGCACGAATGCGAGGCATGTTGGTTATGGAGCGCTGCGTGTGTCCGTGTGGATTATCATCAACATGCAAGGTACACTGCTTTGTGACGGAAGAGAGCCCTGCCGTGAAGTCGTACCGACATACTTTTGTTTTACCCAATGCTGTATTGAGTAAGGGCACATGCACACACACACACACACACACACACACCGTTGTAATTTTACCCTGGAGCAAATGTCGGGTGTATGTAGTCAAGTGCGTGTAAGTTTTAATATAAGTTGGTTAGAACACACACAAAAGAGGGACGGGGGAGCGAGTGGCAGACAGGAAGACATTAAGAGAGAGAAAGAGACAGACAGACAGAGAAAAAGTGGGTTGGGGACATACAGACAGAGAGAAGGGGAGGGTGCAAGAGTGAGAGAGAGGGGGGGGAGGGAGAGAGAGAGGAGGGTGCAAGAGTGAGAGAGAGAGAGAGAGAGAGAGAGAGAGAGAGAGAGAGAGAGAGAGAGTAATAAATTGTGTCATTATGACAAGCAGTAACATGCACTATGCACTCAGTCTGTCACATGAGGGTATTGTTGAGTTGAATTACTCATACCTCGATTTCGAACTATTACTCCTATC
>NW_004801483.1:0-1100 GCF_000002075.1 Aplysia californica | reverse complement strand
AAATCACCATATTTTTTGTGATGAAAAGAAGTTAATACCATTTCATTGAAGCAATGAGGACAAATTAGAGGATCTTTTCCGTAAAGTTTCGAGATTCGTTCTCGCCAAGTTAGTACTTTAGGAATATGTATTTTTTTCTTAAATAACCTATTGATAGTCGTTTTTAGACTAACTTTAATATTTCGAGCGTAAAAACCATATCTTCTGATAGCTTTGAATCCTTTAGGGTTTATATGTAGAATAAGCCTATGAATAAATTCAAGTAATGGAAGTGTTACATATATTTTTTCTTTAGTAGCAACATCGGTATACCAGAATGTAACTTCTTCATTTTCAAATTTAGTAATTCTATATTCAGCAATAGCAGGTCTCATAAGATAACGGCCAATATATTTTAAGATTTTAGGATTATTGTCTAAAACTTCACCTTCTAAATTAATGAAAAAATCTTTTTTGTAACAAAGAGAAATAATATCTTTAGTTTTTTGACATTTAGGATATGCTTCAGAAATACTTTTAAGAACGAGATATTTCCAAGAGTTATTAAAGAACTTAGGCGGAAAAAATTCAAGTTTTTTCCATGCGAGATTCTTTTTGAAACCTCCGAGAGAAAGGATAATATGAAAATGTGGGTGGAAAGAAGAATCTCTGCTAAAAGTGTGAATGGCAACAATAAGCCCAAAGTTATGAATATCATGTTTTTCAAACCAGTTTCTAAATAGAGTTTTGATATGGTTAGAAAAAGTAGAGAGCAAATCTCTTTTGACAAGAGGATAGTTCCATATTTCTTTAGGGATAGTAAAGATAATATGCCTATGTTTTTGATCGATAAGTTGAGAAGAGAGCTTATGGGCCCATTTTTCTGCATAAATTTTACCGCATGAAGAACAGAATTTGGATTTACAAGTAATAGGTCTGTAGGTAAAACGAGAACAATTAGGGCACGAAAAAACAGCTTTAGCAAAAGAAAATTCACGACAATTTTTTGAAGCAAGAAGAGTAGATTTGATAAAATGTAAATAATTTTTAGGGTAGTGAGAAAAAAATTGAGAATAATGCTTAAAAAAAGCTTTAAGGTTTTGATTTGTAAGGATATCTTT
>NW_004801482.1:0-1101 GCF_000002075.1 Aplysia californica | reverse complement strand
CAACTTGCACACGGGACCTCCAAGATTTTTCGCCCTTGCCCGAGGAGACTAGGTGTAGATTTTTCCTACCATAAGATCAGAGGTGTTGCTAAAAGACAGCAGTTAGAAAGAGCCAAGGAGTAGAAAAGGGAAGGCTGCAGAAAGAGTCAGGAACCCAGAGGAGGTGGCAAGGGAGGTGAAGAGATGGGGGCAGAAAGTGAAGACGAAAACAGACGACTGAACATTGTCAGAGAGCAGGAAAGGAGATCAGATCAGATCAGATAAGATACATCATGTGAAGCGGATTCGAACCGGGGACCTTTGAAAGAGAGGTGAATACTTTAACCCGTTGGCCACGAGAGCTCCCGGTATCGAGATGGACGATAGAGCGGATGGTCGTGGTTCGAATCCCAGCCTGGGCGTTCTTGAACTCGGGTAGTTGGCGGGTGCTCTGGTGTGATTTGCTCCTTCTTTCCTATCAAACATTTATCGTCTTTTTCTCTCCTCCTTCTTTTTTGTGTTTGCTACTCTCTTGTAACACATCTGATCTTCGGCACTTGTATGACTTTATTGTGTTGCAAGTGCCGTTAAACACTTACTAAAACAAAAAGAACTCGAGTCGTTTTGTTGAGTTTTCAAAGGCTCTCCACCCATTTGGCTCGGTCCTTTCGGAGATGGACGTTAAATTTGGAGGCCCTGCCACTTAAATAACCTTATAGTGTTGGTAGGGGCGTTAAACTCATGCGCTTACATAGTTTTGCTAACTGCCTACACAGAATAATATGTCTTTGTGTGGGTGGTTGGCGGGTGCTCTGGTGTGGTTTGCTCATTCTTTCATTTGTCATCATGATCCTCCTTCTTTTTTGTGTTTGTTACTCTCTTGTATCACCTCTGATCTTCTGCACGACTTATATGACCTTGTTGTGTGTCAAGTGCGTAAAACTCTTATTAAAACAAAATGTTTTTGCGTGCTAAAACCTTAACCAGTCAGCTCTCTAGCCCATGATAATAATAATATGTAGGATATGATCTCTCTCTCTCTATCTCTGTCTCTGTCTCTCTATCTCTATCTCTCTCACTCTCTTTCTCTCTCTCTCTCTATCTCTCCCTCTCTCTGTCTCT
>NW_004801481.1:0-1099 GCF_000002075.1 Aplysia californica | reverse complement strand
GTAAAAACCTACTGCTTTCATAAGAGAATTTGATGAGACACGAAAGGAAAATAAATAGAAAAAAAAAAAACACACACACACAAACCAAAATAAGTACGCTATACCACACGAAACCCTCACCATAAATCTTCACCTCCAATGACAGGAGAGAAAGACGGGGAAAAAGTGCGTGCGCGTATTAATATGTGTCATGACGCGGTGGAATCAGGCGCTCGTAAGTTTTGAGGCATATGGAGTTATTGGTAGCATCAGAAAGCTGATTTATTTGCCTTGCTTCCATGAAATAATTATTGTCCATTTATCTTGAATAGAACTCAAGATATTTGCGGTCGAAGGAAGTGAGGTCGACTGCCAGAAAATGGCCGCCAAAGTTTGGTAACTCCAACAGCTCAAGAGTCCGTGAATACTGAAAAATGACATTATTTGTGCCTTTAATCAATATTTTTCTGTAAATTTCACTTGGAAATGTGTTTATATATGGACCTAAAACAGGTTAAAGCAAAATATAAAAATTCGATAAAAATTCGTGGATGGTTGGCGGGTGCTCTGGTGTGGTTTGCTTCTTTTTTCCTATCAAACATCTATCGTCCTTATCTCCCCTTCTTCTTTTTTGTGTATGTTACTCTCTCGTAACACCTCTAATTTTCGCACTTATATGACCTTACCTTACTGTGTTGCAAGTGCCGTAAAACACTTACTAAAACTGAACTAAACCTAAAAATAAAAATTCGATTACAATTCACAAACCTGCGGATAAAAAACTTCTTCTTCACTTTCATTATTTTGACGAGCGCCTGATTTCCCCACGCCGCCTCACATATATCACGACTCTGCTCACTCCAAGCAGTAGTCTTCAGAACATGTCAATTCCCTCATTCGATTTTTTTCTGACGGGGAGATTTGTGAGGCAGCGTGGTGAAATCAGGCGCTCGTCAAAATACAGAAATCGGAGAAACGGGCATTTTTCTGCCAGTTTGGATTTTTTTTTTTGGCTAAATCTCTTTTATGTCCATATAAAAACACATTTCCACGTGAATTTTACTGGAAAACACTGATTACAGGTACATACAAATTATGTCATTTTTCTGTTTTCAAGGAC
>NW_004801480.1:0-1101 GCF_000002075.1 Aplysia californica | reverse complement strand
GGTGGGTGTCAACAGAGAAGTCCAAACAGGGAATCAGACTTACTCTGCTCACCTCTCTAGCTTCAACAGCACAAAGTCTACTTCGACTTCAACTATCAAGGCACCCCGGATATAGAGGTTCCCAAGAGAGTGACAAACGTACAAAAGAAGTAGAGGAAAAATGACGACATTAAGGATGAGGAAAGAAAAAGCAGCAGTTCCCCGCATGTTGTTCCGGCACAGTAGGAGCATGACAATGAGAAATCTACGGTGCATAAGAACTTTGGGAATGGCCTAAAGACAACAACAGGAAAAACTTGCCGAGGCCATTAATAAACAACAATACGAAGAACTCACTTGAGATCTCGGAGGCCACCTTGTACTTGTAGTAGGTATAGAACTCCCCGCCGAACAGAAAGCTGAACTTGGGGTTGTCCTTCTGCTTCTGTTTGGTCATCTCCTCAAACTGCGGGCCGTTCCGGGCCACGAAGTTGGCCAGCTTGTCGATGATGTTCTTCATGTCCAGGTCTGGTCAAGATAGGAAACAAAAAAAAGGGGAAAAAATCAATATTGTTTGTAGATTTTTTTACCTCCCAGTTGACAAAATGTAGGTCATTCGGGATGCTGTCAGCTTGTCGATAATGCTTTTCATGTCTACGTCTGTCTAAAGAAAAGGTTTAGTTTTAGTAAGAGTTTTACGGCACTTGTAACACGATACGGTCATATAAGTGTCGAAGATTAGAGGTGTTACAAGAGAGTAACAAACACAAAAGAAGGAGATGGGGAGATAAAGATGATAGACGTCTGATAGGAAAGAAGGAGCAAACCACACCAGAGCACCCGCCAACCACCCACCTAAAGAAAAAACAACAACAAACAAACAAACAAACACACAAGAAAGGAAAATAGGAGAGATACGGACGAAAGATGTTGAAGAGAAAGGAAGAAGCAAACCACACCAGAGTACCCGCCAGCCACCCACCGATATGGTTTGCTACAATTGAGGGCGGTCAGATTTTTTTCCTCGTGGAAGGGCAAAAGCTACGATTCTGGCACAATCTGATCAAATCCTCCTGAATCAATCATGTCATTTTTTACTTATCATAATTAAGTAAGTTTTGT
>NW_004801478.1:0-1102 GCF_000002075.1 Aplysia californica | reverse complement strand
GGAGGGATGAGGAGGTGGAGGAGGAGGGATGAGGAGGAGGAGGTTGAGGTGGAGGAGGAGGGGGAGGAGACATGACTTGCCTAGCCTCTCCAAAATAGTTCATACAACTGCACATCAGATCTGCTACGGAAAAAGAAAGTTCGGACCCCCCAAATGCTCAACATAACAGGAACAGAAAGAATAGGGGCTGTTAATCAAAAGTGAGCCCATAAAAGTGTTTGGTAGACAGGGTTTGTGTGGTAGACGTGGTGTGTTCGCGAGGAGAGAGACAAGGGATGGGGAATAAAGAACACAATGGAGACAGTGTGTGTGAATGGCTGAATGGTGTATAGCAGAATATTACCTCTGGCGATCTCATGGTCTGTGTCTGCGTCTGATGGACATAATTATGTTCGCTTTTAAGCACAAGGGGGCTTTCCCGAAAAATGCTGTTTGGAGAAAATCGAAGGTAATATTTTTACCCCTTGTTCAGTTTCATTAAAAACAAGGAGAGTTTTCTCTATAACTAAACAAATATACACACCAATGAAACCAAACTTCTCCTATAGGAAGGGCAATACCCACTTTTGGTGTAGGTCAAGATTTCTGGAAACCCCCGAAATCTGGGTTAGCCCGCTTGTCCTTAAAAGGGATCATATTGTGTTGTCGGCTTCTGTTGTCCAGTTTCTGGGTACACATCAATGTGTGAGGCGTCGTGAGAAAATCAAGCGGTCGTCAAAATAGTGAAATCGAAGAAACCAAACGACATTTTCCCACCGGTTTGGAAAATTTTATTGAATTTTATTTTTTTGGCTCATCATCTTTTATCTTCTTTACAAAAAAAAAAAACATTTCTTCTTGGATTTTACTGAGAAACGTTGGCTTTACTCACAAAAAAAAGAAGTAAATTTTCCGTTTCCAAGGACTCTCAAGCTATGGGAGTTCCCAAACTTGTCTCTAAGTTTACTTCTGACACCTGGTGACCCCCACCTCCTTCAATCGTATAGTATAATCTACGGGATTTATGTATTTATGTGTGTGTGTGTGTGTGTGTGTGTGTGTGTGTGTGTGTGTGTGTGTGTGTGTGTGTGTGTGTGTGTGTGTGTGTGTGTGTGTGTGTGTG
>NW_004801477.1:0-1103 GCF_000002075.1 Aplysia californica | reverse complement strand
GGTTGGCTTCTTGTGGTGAATATTGTGAAGAGCTCCGAACTAACCCCTGGCCTAGTTATGCTGGGTGCCCGTGCGCAGGGTCGGATCAGGTCGGATCAGGTCGGATCAGGTCGGATCAGGTCGGATCAGGTCGGACGGGTGGGGTCGATTTAAAGGTGGCTTCAGGGCACGCTGCGAACGTACCCCTCTCTTGTTGGGCCAGATTTGACAAGAATAGAAAAATTTGACCGGCGCACAGAGTTATTGTACACAAAACTTTACCGTTCACAAACCAGCTTTTTCCTTCCACCGCGGCTTCAAGTGCTGACTGCCGCATATCGCGGATGCTTTGTTGGGAGGTTCTGGAATCCTACAGACACGGGAAATGTCTATTTTTTTTCTAGATCTTTCAATATCGACAGCTTCTCCAAATCTACACTGTCCATGACCGCTTTCTGCGCGCATGCTGTACTCATGACTTTGGAAAACGACGGGTTTGGTTTTGAAAGCTACCATCGAATTCGGTTGAACTGTGCCACTATGATAGCGTTCGCCTGTCTTTGAAGGAAAATCTGTTTGACTTCTACTCAATTCGACTGAATTCGATTAACAGTGTGCACTGTCTTTGAAGGAAAATCTGTTTGATCTCTACCCAGTTCGACTCAATTCGATTAACAGTGTGCAGTGTCTTTGAAGGAAAATCTGTCTGACCTCTACTCAATTCGACTCAATTCGATTAACAGTGTGCACTGTCTTTGAAGGAAAATCTGTTTGACATCTACTCAATTCGACTCAATTCGATTAACATTGAGCACTGTCTTTGATGGAAAATCTGTCTGACCTCACTAAAGTCGACTCAATTCGATTAACAGTGTGCATTGAGTATAATGTTAAAAACCGCCAACATAACAATTCGAACATCCAATCTGGATTCGCACAGCAGGCCAAAATACCTGACAGGTGAGCGAGCGAGCCCCTCAATTCATAACTGTCGCGGGAAAGGACAGCCGTTGTGTAATGGCGGACGCCAACAAACGAGCAGACGTCCTTGTTGAGTGAAGGGGCGCAACTCTGGCAGACACGCTCGCTGTGAAGGGGGATTAACCTGCTCGCTTTTTGCTGGG
>NW_004801475.1:0-1103 GCF_000002075.1 Aplysia californica | reverse complement strand
GAGAGGAAAAGAGAGAGAGAGAGAGAGAGAAAGAGAGAGAGAGAGAGAGAGAGAGAGAGAGAGAGAGAAAGAGAGAGAGAGAGAGAGTGTGTGTGTGTTGGAAGGAACGAGGCGGGGGATGAGGCAGAGAGACAGAGGCGGGTAGACAGATAGCAGACAGATAACTTGTATGTACACACTTAAGCTTTAGTTATAGACAACTACTCGATTTAAAATTGGCTTGAGATGTTCCTTTGATTCTACATTAAGGTTGAAAACCAACTCATCACTCGAACCCACACTATTAGCATACACAAACTTCCTTCAAACTCATACTCAAGACAATATAATCATTGTCACTTGACCTTTGACAACACATTCAAAACAAATCTATCATACTCACATCCTATTTACAAAGCAATGCCCAGCGGTGAGAACTGTACTCTCGTCGATAATAGAACCACCACAAATGTTGCCCATGTTTTGATCGTAAATCATCACCATCCAGGGGTATTCACAGCTAGCAGCCAGGGTGCCGCCAATGATCCGAAAGCTATTGGCCTGTCCACACTGACCAGTGCTAGACGTAGAGTGGGTCGGGCCTGCAAAAAGAAGGGCTTCTGATAAATTTCTTCAAAAAGTGTCATTGTTATCGTGTATACTGATACTGATCTGTCGGTGCTGACTATTGCTAGAAGTGGTAGGACGAGATACGAAGAAAACAATGACCTTTTTCACTAACTATGTTTTAATTAGGAGACCCCTCTACCCCTCTTCCGTCAAAGAGATTGAGAATATGTAAGATGCTGTATAATTTACTGAAGTTGGAGGGGGGGGGGGGGTTAAAAAGTATTGTCAGACCAACTTTTATTTCCGTAAAATGGGGATTCTAGTGGCATTCATGTTCTTTATCTTTTCTTTCTTTTCTTATAGTAGTAGGTTGTCATATTCCACAATAATATGTATGAAGACAGTTCGATCAATGGAACGAACGAAAAATATTGTTGGCATGAAATATTGCTCGATTTGAGAACTCCAACCAATAGGTTTGTTCCGCGGCAAAACATTTTAAAAAATTGTCAGTGAGTTTTTAATTTATTTCTATTTTAACTGAAAGGGGGGGG
>NW_004801474.1:0-1108 GCF_000002075.1 Aplysia californica | reverse complement strand
GAAAGAAACACACCCTAAAATATAATCGACTTTCCCGCATATTGCCCGAGTGAACAACACGCATAAAATATGAACGGTGGCCGTACATTTAGAGCACACGTTGTATTTCAGCGGTCATCCGATGGTCATGTACTACGTATATACACTGGAAATGGGTACCTAGAACAAGAAATAGACGGCGAGAGATCCTGTTTGCTTGTTAGCGCTTGAGCGCATAAGCGCTTAGCCGGCTGCTTGCGATGTATGCTTCCCGTGAAGTCGAGAATGTATCTGAAAGTTTTTAGAGTCTGTAGGGGGTAATAAAAGTAGCAAAACGAGTTGTTAAAATGAGTTTTTAAATTGGCGTAGAATTGGGGGAAAAAATGGAGAAAAAAATTGCTCAACGGAGGGGAGGGGAGGAGAGAGAGAGAGAGAGAGAGAGAGAGAGAGAGAGAGAGAGAAATGTCGCTTTCTTCTTTTATTTTGATTAATTTTGACGAGCGCCTGATTTCACCACGATGCCTTGCAAAAAATGCTGTAGAGCAATGGTAATAATTTTGTGCTCTAGATAAAAGCAATATTAATTATAATAATTATGATAATTATAATGATTACGCATTTCGGATAAGTGTCACATCAGGTTACCAGCAGGTGGTGAAGAGATTGAACTCGTTATCGAGGTTAGCACAGTCCTGTGACAGTTCCTCACTCAGTTAACCCTACATAATTATATATATATATAATTGTAACGATATTCGCAGACAAGGTTTACTACTGTTAACTCTTTAAGTGGGTGGTTGGTGGGTGCTCTGGTGTGGTTTGCTTCTTCTTTCCTATCAAACATCTACATGAATCATCCATACCTCCCCTCCCTCTTTTTTTGTGTTTGTTACTCTCTTGTGACACCTGCAATCTTCTGGCGCTCATATGACCTTATGCAGCTGCGAGCGCCGTAAAACCTGTACTAAAACAAAATAACTATTTATTAAGGACGAAGCGGACATAATATATGACCGACGTCAGCAGACCAGAAGCCTAGTTGAAGGATATTGGTCGCTTTTTAGGACAAGCCGGCTTACTCAGATTTCGGGGATTTCCAGAAATCTTGACATACACCAAAAGTGGGCAT
>NW_004801473.1:0-1105 GCF_000002075.1 Aplysia californica | reverse complement strand
GATCACTGACATTGTGTGGATGATGTCCCCAGACGTGTGACGGATCACTGACATTGTGTGGATGTCCCAAGATGTGTAACGGATCACTGACAAGTTGTCGTCGCAGCTTTTGTGTGGGATGTACGGGACACAATGATCTGTGGTGTGTACATGTGTTGGTGGGTGGTTGGTGGGTGCTCTGGTGTGGTTTGCTCTTTCTTTCCTATCAAACGTCTATCGTCCTTATCTCCCCTCCTTCTTTTTTGTGTTTGTTACTCTCTTGTAACACCTCTAATCTTCGGCACTTATGTGACGTGATTGTGTTGCAAGTGCCGTAAAACACTCACTAAAACTTAAAAAATACATGTGTTGATATTTATGTTGAACTGTTGGAACAGACAATGCCATATTTAATCAGAGCAATATATATCTCCTGTTTTCTTGTGTCACTGGTTTGGTTTGGTGTGCACAGGTTTGTCATTTCTCCTGATGGGTCCCACCATTCCGTGAATGCTTTAAGTATGTCACACACCGTTTGCTCAAGTCCTACTCACCTCAATTTGCTGCCATCTTTTCTGAAGCGTTTGTGACTTGTACACACTTAATGAACTGAATGCTCTTTCCAATTCCTCAACGTATCGTGTTTTGTATGCCGGGGTGGGTTTTCATTTTCTTTTTGATTGTGATTGCTATAAATACTCGCCTGTCATCGACCTTGTTGTAGCGTTTGGTTTGCCGAACAAGTTATGTTGATGTGTAGAGCCTGGCATTCGGCAACGTTTGATTCCACAGTCCAGCGCACAACTCATGACGTAGATCTGTGTCAAACTAGCTTAGCATTGGAATTATTATATTGGCAGCAGTCGGTGGGAACAAATAACTGACCGACCTCGACGAAGGCTAAGACGTGTGTGTGTGTGTGTGTATGTGTGTGTGTGTGTGTGTGTGTGTTTGTGCTTCTAACACCACGTGTGTTGGTATAAAAGAAGGCTGCTGATTGGTCGCGTTATAAATAAACAATAAGATAAGCGAATAATGGTCCACGATACAGATGCCATGGATGGTTTTCAGGAATAGATTCGGTTCTTTGTGGGAGAAAAACAAGCGAGGCCACGTCAGTGGGGGC
>NW_004801472.1:0-1105 GCF_000002075.1 Aplysia californica | reverse complement strand
ACACATCAAATCTACCCTCCCCTATACCCTCCCCTCTGAACCTCTCAACTCCTCCTTCCCCCTCCCTCATCTTGTCCCCCCTAATCCGAACTAAATTCCCCACTCCCCACTTCTCACCCCCCCCCAACCTCTTCAATTCCCCCAAAAGGAGGTGAATCAGCAAAACACATTATATTGTACTAATTCTTTGAGGATACTCATTCTGGATACTCATTCACTGGAGGGTGCTGGAGGTTGGTCCTTCTTCTTTTCTTTCCAACTGTCTAGCTTCCTCGTTCCATGCATTATGAGCCCATCACTGTGTCGATGTGCTTCTCTTTACTCAAACTCAAAACTCCAGTATTCCCGTCTTTCAACAACGCTGGAAAACGAGCTGTTTTGGGGAAGTTAACTGAAAAGAAACATCGTTTTTTGTTTGGTTTTGGTAAGTGTTTTACGGCGCTCGCAACTGCATAAGGAAAAGAAACATCCTTCTACCCACAGGCTCTTCAATTCAAAATGTTCTGTCTCAAACTTGATGGGGCAAACTACAACCCGCAATGAAATCTTCACATTTGTGTTTTCTGATGTGTCTATGATGGATCGTAATGAGCTGCAACATTGACTGTGTCAGGCATAATGATAATATATGTCCTTTCCCTCCTTGGAGAGAGTTACGCAGCTCCGAGAAAGGCGATGCCGAGCAGTGGGACGTTTTCTTTTCTTTTTTTTTTTAACTTTAAAATCACCCGGATTCAGCGGCAGTCCCAAAACTACAGTCAGTTTTTCCAACAGACAGAATTTGTGTGTCTGTCTTTGTCTCCATACATCCCGACCACATAGTCAGTAAACTGTCCAATTTTTTCTCCACCCAGAAAGCAAAATTGTTCTCCGGAGAGAGAGTAAAAAACAACTGTTAACATTTTGACAAATTTACATCTACTTTATTATGTATCTTTTCTTGCATTTTTCCTGCATTCAGAATCAGAATGCGGTCAAACTATTTTTTGAGCCAATGCAACCGATATCGCCGACTAAGAAAGTGCAATAATTTTATTTTCAAAATCATGGCCAAAGTACAACATCTAAACAGCTGACCTACCATTGACTTTCCGTATTGACCTTT
>NW_004801471.1:0-1105 GCF_000002075.1 Aplysia californica | reverse complement strand
CTTCGTTATTGAAACATAGTTTTGATTCTTTTTTCTCTTTATTTTGGTACTTGAAAAAGGAAGGTATCAATATGAGCAATGAAATAGGCAAATTCGTCTTTCTGGTTTATGTAATACAGCTCGAACTGTGCCTCAATCTTGTGTTTGGTCTGCCTATAGTCGGGTATATTATGAGTTCGTTTCGTCTCAAAGAGTGAAAGGACTGACCAGACGCGACATTGTTTTACCTAAGACAGGTCGCAGAACTAAGAGGAAACATTTGAGGTGTCGTGTTAAAATCAGGGCCTCGTCAAAATAATGACACAGAAAAGTCAACACTGTTCAGCCCTCTAGGCAATTTTTATCTTTTTTTTTGGGTAGTGGTGGCCCCGAGGGGGGGGGGGGTATTTTTGGGCTCAAGACATTTATGCTTACTCGAAAAATATATTTCTGCTTGAATTTTTTACTGAAAACGTTGATTTGAGTTAGAAAAACTATAAATTTGTAGTTTCTAAAGATACAGCTACTCTGGAAGTCGTCCAACTTTGGCGACCAGTTCGTCGTTAATATTTACAATTGGCACCTGGCAACCCCCTACCTCCATCAAGCAACTTCCTTTCAAGGTAAATTGGTATTTTCTCGACGAAAAAAGGCAAACAAACAAGCTTCACGTTTTTACCAATAATTCCACAGGCTAAAAAAAAAAAATGACGAGCGCCCTATTCCACAACATCGTGATAGAAATAATAATGCCAGGAGGTCAAGTACATTTAGGATTCAAGTCCCACTTGTTCGTGTATTTTTTCAATTCCGTGGATATTAGCAATAAAGCGTTCCTTTTTGTATCAGCAGCGTCAGAAATTCTTTGACCATCTATTCTTTCCTACAAAACAAAGATATAGGTGGACACACAAAATTACTGAGCAGAGCTCATTTTTAAACATGTCCATTGGCTTTTCTATTCATTATTTTTTTTCAGGAAAGCACAGAGGAATATAAAATTCCCAATTTTTTAAAATACGATAATGACGATTGTGTTCTCCACAGATCGCGTTGGGCTTCGGTCTGGAAAACGAGAACTTTCTGAACGCGAGCATTCTAGGTTTCTTTTTTTCGACAACGCCAG
>NW_004801470.1:0-1104 GCF_000002075.1 Aplysia californica | reverse complement strand
ACTTCTAAATGAGTATTTTATTTACGTATATTTAATTTTTTTTTTAAACATCCGTCTCCTCTGAATAAGTCTTTTATTTAGGTATATTTAATTATTTTTTTCACCACCTGTCTCTTCTAAATGTGTATTTTTCAAAATTAGATTTAATTTATTTTTTTAACAACCGTCTACTAAAAATGAGTATTTTATTTAGGTATATTTAAATAATATTTTTATCAACTGTCTCCTGTAAATGAGTATTTTTTTTAGGTCAATTTAATTATTTATTTTACCAACTGTCTCCTCTAAATGAGTATCTTTTAAAGGTATATTTAATTATTTTTTTAACCAAATGTATCCTCTAAATGAGTATTTTATTTAGGTATATTTAATTTTTTTAAACCAATTGTCACTTCTAAGTGAGTATTTCATTAACGTATATTTAATTTTTTTTTTAACACCCGTCTCCTCTAAATGAGTATTTTATTTACGTATATTTAAGTATTATTTTAACATCCGTGTCCTCTGATTAAGTATTCTATTTAAGTATATTTAATTATTTTTTTCACCACCTGTCTCTTCTAAATGTGTATTTTTCAAAATTAGATTTAATTATTTTTTTAACAACCGTTTACTCTAAATCAGTATTTTATTTAGGTATATTCAATTATTATTTTCACTACCTGTCTCCTCTAAATGAGTATACTTTTTTTTAGGTATATATAATTTTTTTTTTTACCAACCGTCTCCTCTTAATGGGTATTTTTTTAAATGTATATTTAATACTTTTTTTTAACCAACCGTCTCCTCTAAATGAGTATTTTAATTAGGTATATATATTATTTTTTAACCAACCGTCTACTTTAAATGAATATTTTATTTAGTTATATTTAATTATTTTTTATACCAAATGTATCCTCTAAATGAGTATTTTATTTAAGTATATTTAATTTTTTTAAAACCAATCGTCACTTCTAAGTGAGTTTTTTATTTACGTATATTTATTAATTATTTTTACCAACCGTCTCCTCTAAATGAGTATTTTATTTACGTACATTTAATTCATTTTTTAAACATCCGTCTCCTCTGAATAAGTCTTTTATTTAGGTATATTTAATTATTTTT
>NW_004801469.1:0-1107 GCF_000002075.1 Aplysia californica | reverse complement strand
TTTTGGGTGTGTGTCTGTGTGTGTGTGGGGGGGTGGGGGTGTAAGGGAGAGCGCACAATCCAGCAACAGTGGGGTTCTCTCCATACCTTGTGAGCCCTTCAAAGCAACGCCATTAATTCTATCGCACACGTATTGATATTAAAATGTTTTACAAAGCTAGATAAGCGAGAACAGATGATTCTAGATGACCGCCTGGATAAGACGCTTATCAGTCGTAGGCATAGACCCAGCAGTCCTACGAAACGTGAGGACAAATCGAATAAAAGTACTTCTCAAAGGCCCAACATCCCAACATAGACTTCAAGGAATAATACCCACCTCTTCTCATCTATGAGTCCCGGCACACTAGCTGTTTTATAATGTAAGGTAGACACTCTAGATGTGATGCTCCAGAGTACACATGTGTAACTAAAACACATTCTTGTTTTGATATTTGTTAGTTTTGGATATCCTCTTGTGGTGGTGTTACCAATGAGCTGGGATCGCTGTAGAAAATGACGCAATGAAAGTAGAACAAAAATAACTTACTGCTGCCTTTCGCTTTTATCACAACTTCATTTTCCAAAAGAACGAACAAAAAGTGCAAAATTGTATAGGTTTAACGCCCTTAGCAACACTGTGAGGTTATGTGAGAGAGAGGAACCTCCTAATTCAGCGGACCAGGAGAAGGAATTTGGGAGGGCAGATTACGGAATCATTTTTTACTTGAGTCCCAAAGTTATTCTAGTAAGATTGATTGGGGAATCAACAGATTTTCTCAATTGTCGGGTTGCGGCTGGTGCCATAAATAGTATAATCAATCACAGATTTGTTGACTTTTTCCATTTTCTTTATATTTTCTCTCTCATCTCCTCTAATTCAAATGTCAATTGAGGTATATATTTTAATGCTAAAATTGTGTGACGCGTTAGCTTCTAAGCTGCAGAGATCCAATTTGTCACCGGCTATCACGGCAAATAATCGCATCGCACACCTTTCACGCTGGATCGGGCCAATTAAAGGGAATGCTGGCGGTACGGAACGGATTTGGGGAAAAAGTTTGATGCTTTAACGATGTCTGAGGTTTGCAAGACTGAATGGCTTGCTTCCATTCTGAAGGATCTTTGA